>NW_026853820.1:0-19909 GCF_026571515.1 Ruditapes philippinarum
TCTTTACACTTTCATGATTAATGTCAATTTTTACTTGCTTTGATTAAAAATTGAAACACTTCATTATAAATTTCAGGGAATTCAGAACCTACCAACATTTAAAAAGTTGATTGAATAAAGTTTGATCAGAGAGCATCAGAGTACAAAGGCTTGTCATTCTTGACACTCCAACTCTGATTTAGTAATGAGAACTACTGACCATGTTGTTTGATGGTAGTCTGCACTGGTTGCAATTCAATGAGTAATTATTAAAATTTTCCCTAAAAATGATGAATGGTTTTGTCCAGACTGAACATAGTTACAGTTGAACGGAAGGTATGTAAAGACGAGTACAGAAATGCAGTTCATTGATCTTATGAATACAATACGTATGAAATCAGTAAACAAGATACTATTATCGCCTTAATTTCCTTTGCCATTCATCTGTTTATTGTATAGTCATTTGGTGGAAAAAATATTAATAAATATTTGAGCTATGCATCATAGCTTTAATTACATGTATACTGGTATACTTATTCAAAATCAGTCAACATTTTAAATAATGATAAAACATACATGTATATAGTATAACATTTTTTTTTATTTCCCCAACGAATACTGAAACAATTAATACTGAAACATGTTACAGGCATTTACTTTTGAAGTTGTACAGTAGAAAAAAATCACCTTTTATTACGCTTACCTTGATGTATAACCTTACAAGTCAGACAGTTTTCTTTGCCACACACTTGACAAACGAAAAAATTGACATGGTCCTCATATATACACCATCCAGGGCAATCAGCAGTTTTACAGTGGAAACTATTCTGGGCCTGACTCTCAGCAGTTGCTAATCCACGTACTAAATACTTCGCAAAATCAGCCGGACTAACAAGCTGTCAAAAAAAAACATTATTTAATAATATTGAGTATATCCAATACATCGAAGTTCATTTTTGTATCAAATATTTTCAGATTTTTTTCATCAGTCAGCGGTGATTTTCATTGCAAAAACATCTTCTTGAACAGCCTTCCATTTTTGACTGGTTCTGGTTTCTATCTTGTCCTTTGCTGTAGTGGCCCAGAGTCAAATTCCACAAGGGACATGAAAACACAAGCTATTCAGCCATATTACAAAAGACTGATAGTTCTACTTTCGAACCAGCTTGCATCTGAAATCATGCATTGAGGGGCACCTGCGGTCTTCTTCCATCAATGAAGCTCCATGTCATCATATGACCTTAGCAGTACTGGTGTGATTCAACCAACACCACCAAATAGATAAATATTTTTATTCAATAAAATACATGTAATATATACTCAAGGTTCTAATTATTAACTGATTTGCGATCCATATCAATTGGCGCTCCATATCATCTGCTGAAACGCTGTTCAAAGTTGGTTGTATTTTTAGCCTGTAGATTAAAATATCCCATTTGACCCTTAGCCAAATTGGTTGTTTTCATTAGCACATATGTTGCCTCGGACAAACATGAAAACCCTGATTTACTATGCAATCTTATTTACTTATTGTAATATACATTATTATATGACTTTCTGTACTACTTACAGCTTTAATCTCACGTTCCTGTAATGTAGCACCACATGTATAATCCTCATCAACAAACGGACATTTTATTTCTGGTTCCTCATTATACTGAATTGCATCTCGCAGACAGTCCCTATAAACACATACAAAATCTATGCCATAAGTCATACTTCAATTTATCACAATCTCCATTTTTATAGCAATTTTTCTATGTTTACAACGTTAAAACATCTACTCAATGTAAAATAAGAGCTAAACTATGTCAAGGGTTGAACATAATACTCCAAATCACAAACATTTTTTAAATGTACACCTTTCAGTTATTTGCATTGCCCCCTAAAAATTTAGTAATTAATTTATCAAAATTCCAACAGCTATTTAAGTAACAACATATATACATTGAAAATCTAACTTTTTAGTAGTAAATATAAAAATCTTTGAAATTACTTATACCTGTAACATAAGAATCTTAAAATTTGCAAATATATATTTTCTGCTTGAAAAAAAACAACACTTTTATTTCAGATTGAAAACTGGATTAGAGCACAATTTTCTGTGTTGATGTTTTTGAATTCAGAAATACTCATCTCTTTTCATGTCATCTGATTCTATTCAGATCTATTCAAATATAGATGTCTAACATTTAGTGTAGTGTAATGTTTTGAAGCTGATTTTGGTCAGAATGGACTATTCTTTGTAAAAATTTACATCGTTATACAAATAAAATCCAAGATTCATTTGCACATTTCAAGAGTAAAACTTATCTCAGTGAATATTCTATATCAAATATATAATTAATGAGCTTAAAGCAGTACATGTATTTTTAAATTAAACCACATATCCAATGTTCACTAAGGAAAGATCAGGATCAGGATCAAAATTAATGATCCTCATTTTATTTTCATTGCTTTATAAACTAAAATTGATTGGATTTTGTGAACATTAAATGGTACACAAGCAAAAAGTAAAAAAAAAATATGCTGAATTGCAAAGAAACAACGCTAATTTGGAATGAAATTGACAAAAAACTTATAGAAAAATAATCTGGTCAAAATAAGGATCAATTTCAGGATAAAGAGGGTTCAAAGGTAAAAGGTAAAAACTGCCATTTTTGCCCAAAATGTTTTTTTATGTTCTTATGTTTTTATAATGTACTTTTTGTCCTTTATGTCTGACGAAAATATTATAGAAATATTCAATCCTTATAAGGGCAAAACATTAAAAAGTATTTTGTAATAACTTCTTTTCTACAAATTATGTAGGGGTAAAAGGTTTTAAGTGTACTAATAACCTGTTGTTTCACATGCTGTGAAGAATCTGTATTGGAAAAAGGTTATAACTGATTTTATCACCTTTTTCCTCTGACAGAATACTGCATTCATACAGTTCACAGGCACTATCTGTTCTCTCTTTTCCCAAGATTTTTTTCACGCTAATTGTTTACTTAGCACCTGAACCGAGAGAATCCCTTACAGTAAATTAATTATAACACTGATAAGAAAGATTCTATGTGAAATCCTTGCCTTTTTATCATTTAATTGCTTGTGTATTGACATTGCAATACACGACCAAGATCACTATGATACTGTAGCAACAAACTTAAATGCCACAGATGACAGGGAAGAGATTGCTGATCAAGCTTGTAAAAGACAGCAAACCGCAGAAGCCTCAGAGAATAAAAGAACACCATCAAAGCAACGAAAACGAGAAGGTTTTCACTGAAGGTAACGCCTCACAAAGATGCATCATATATAAGCCCAAAACGTAAATGTTTGAGTCGTAAACGGAGAGTAAGCAGACATTTTTGAAAGCCAATATTAGAAAAGATCATGGGTCAAAATGACAGGAGCTAGTATACAAGTAAAACAGGAAAATCAATGAAAGCAAGACGCGTAAAGAGAAAGGATTTCTCTAAGTGTAGATTTAAATGCAGCGAGAATATAACCGAAGATGAAAGACAGAAAATATTCAGTACATACTGGTCAATGGGTGATACAAAAGTCAAAGGCAATTCATTTGTTTCCATGTTGCCAATAAAGATCCAGAGAAGGTATCTAAACAGAGAAAAAAAAACAAAGAACGATTTCGAATTCGTTTTTCTTCACAGTTGGTGGCAAAATGGTTAGAGCTAGTGTGCAAAGACTTTTTTCTAAAAACTCTTGATGTCGGTTCCAAAACAGTTGCAAATGTAGTTAGAACAAAATGGCAGGGTTATATGTTGGAAATGACAAAAGAGGTCAAGCTGTGCCTAGAAATAAAAACACGGAATATCACAGATCATTTGAAAAAAGCAACCCTTACCATAGCTTTCTAACTGTTGAATCACAATACACACAAAAGACTCTAACAGGAAGTATCTAACGCAAGATTTAAGTATAAGACAAATGTGCTCACTGTATGTAAAAAAATGCAAAGGACAAAATAGAAGGTGTGTTTCAGAGGCTGTGTACAGAAACATTTTCTGTACAGAATATAATTTGTCTTTCGTCCATCCTAAGAAAGATCAATGTCTACTCTGCAATCTGTATGACACTTTGAGAATAGAAGATAGTCTAGATGAGGGAACAAAAGTAAAATATCAGGCACACCAAGAAAGAAAAAATACAATGCTAGAATGCAAAAATTAGCTTATAAAGAACGCGCAAAGAAAGATCCAAAATCTTCTGTGTCGGCATTTGATCTCCAGGCTGTATTGACAACGCCATGCACTTTAATTGGTAAAGTTTATTACAAAAGAAAACTGTGTAGTTACAATATGTCATTCTATGAACTGGGAAATGGTAACAGGACTTAATATCTGTGGGCTGAGACACAGGGGAAACGAGGCTCGTGCGAAGTAAGGACTTGTGTGTACTTGTATGTTCTTCTTCTGTTGGAAGTAAGACATCTGGTATTGAAGAAGTGACATTATATAGTGATACATATGGGGGTCAGGATCGCAGTCAGTTTGTTTCAAGTTGCTTAGTTTACTGTGTCCAAGATATTCTTCACATCAAGTGTATAAACCACAAATTTCTCGAAAGCGGCCATTCAGAAATGGAATGTGATTCTATACATGCATCTATCGAGCATGCAAAAATCCTCAAAAATACATGTTCCATCTCAGTGGGAAACAGTTATATCGTTAGCACGCCGAAAGCAACCATATATTGTCGTTTCAATAAATACACTGACATACTAGATTACAAGTTGTACAAAGAACAAAACTTTGGCACAATGAAAATCGATGTTGATAAAGAACGTGTTAATTGGCTGAAAATAAAATGGATCAAAGTTCCACGAAAGGCTTATACAGGGAAGTTTCCAATATCTGCTGCAAAAAAAGGCTGATTTGATGTCACTTGTTGCCTCTGGGACAATTCCGAAGGAGTACGAATCATACTTTGAGTCTTTGCCATGCAGCAAATCTATAAAAGACAAACTTCCAGTGCCTTCTGTTAGTGAGAGTGAAGGAGATGAGTGAAGGTCAAGGAAGAATTAATGACAATCATTCACATTTTGTGACATGAAACAGTAGTCTTTATTTACTTAACTATGATATGGGTCAATAATATCCTTAATTGCTGATATCTTGGTCTGTTTGACTTCAGTTCAATTATATACCAGAGAACATTCAAAATAAATGAAAATTTGTAAACTAGATTTTAGTGCATATTTTCCTATTCTTTTAGTTATCAATTTATTTCTTTAGTATCTAAATATTGAGCAGGTACATATTTCATATTTCTATGAATGAAAATAGTCAGTTTTGTGTACGAGTATTATTGTGCATGTGTGTTAATGACATTACGCAAGGTTCTTCAAAGTAAGGACATAATTAATAAATTTGCAACAGTAACAATAACTGAAACATCTAAATTCTTTTCAGAGGAACAAGGCTATAACTGCACTTATAACTTTTTACCACAATTTATCTGGAGCCTTTATTGCTAAACTTTCAGAAGTAAAAAATTGTTAGTGCAGTTATTACCTTTTGTATACCTCCCAACCTTGTTGTCATAACAGGATCTAAGTACATTTATTACCTTTTACTTCTGTAAAATGATATTATTTTGATCTTAGAACTTTAAAACAAACTATAATTACAATGTTTTATCAGCACCAAGCAAGGTAAGCTTAACAAAATATGATCAAATGTAGTCAACAAATGTGGGAGAAACAAAAGTGTTATAAAAATATTACGGAAAATGAAGTTGTATTAAAATATATATGTTTTTGCTTTTTTCTCGAAATCTAGGAAATGGAAGTTATTACCTTTTACCTTTGAACCCTAATATAATGATTCTGATTTTATTTTCATTGCTTTATTCAACTAAAATTGATTGAATTTTATTACCATTGAATGGTACACAAACAAAATGTAAAACAATACTGAATTGCAAAGAAACAACCCTAATTTGGAATGAAATTGACAAAAAATAAATACAAATATAATCTGATCAAAATAAGGATCAATTTTAGGATAAAGATAATATTTGGATCAATTTCAATACCTACATCTTGTAAAATGTTATCAAATTTATTCTAAAATTGCATTATAAGCATGATATCTCAAGTCCAATTTAGCAAGTCGAAGTTAAATATTTAATCTATGTTGATAAACATGAAGAATATTTGAGTTTTTAATTTTGATTTATCTTGATCCTAAAATCTTTGTGAACATGAGGCCTTGAGATAACCATAAATATCTTACTTGCAGAATGAATGTAAACATTCCCTCAGGACCACACCCTCTCCTTCATCAAAATCATCAAAGCAGATAGAGCAGGTAAATGCCTCTCTATTTGGGATAAGATCTTGCTCATCGACTTCCCTGGGGTAGGCATAATTTTTCAGCTGTTCTCGTTCACTCAATATTCTTTCCTGCTCAGCTGACTGAATAAAAAGAGGAAATAATTATGTAACTTGTCATCTTACTACATGTATACTCCAACTCTGTATTGTCGACGCAACTCTATCTCTCATGTTTTGTCATGTGCGGTCATGCATACGATGAAGTTAAAAAATCTTTGATCTCATTCAATAAAAAATGTTATTTTAAGTTGAATTCGACCTGCTTCACATAAAAAAATAGTAATTAAATTCATATATGAAATTCAATGAAGACATACAGGAAATATTAAGGAAGTTGGTAACACAGAGTCCCATGCTATATATATATATCGAATAATTGTAAACCATGATGAAAGGAAAGTCCATGCATTCTAATTCTTTTGTTCACCGTAAACTATACCTGATCAGTAATAATTGCTGACCTGATTGTAGCCTAAGTAGGAGCCCCAACCCCGGAAAAGTTCCAAAAATGCACTTGTATATGCACCCATCTGCTATATATATCTATTATTTGTTTAGGAATTCGAAAACCTAGCTAAACGCCGTTTTCCGATACTTTCTGTACATAGCTCTGGGGAATTCACCTTATGAAGTGCAATAACGAACTCTATATTTTTTTCCTTTTTAATTAAAGTGAAATGAAACATTTACTTCTTTGTAAGAAATTAATAAAATATCATGGAATGAATTATTTTATACAATATATAAAGTAAATACACAGGTTTACGCAGAAAATGTCTTTATATTTATTATGGAAGTTAATTGTCACTACGACTGTTTCATTTTATTGATTTTTATTAAAAACAATTTATATTTTGAAAATTTTGCAATAGATATTTTAGGAACATTGATAATTTTCAAACTCATCAATTCTTTTTAAACTTAAATGGTAAAAAATGATAGAAAAATAGAAATATCATGTAATTGTGTTATGTCCTTCATTTGGTGTAATTCCCCAGACGTACCGGAAAACGGTGTTTAGCTTGGTTTTTGAAAATGTCAATTAAAAACATTGTGTACACCGGTCTTACTGATATTTGATACCGGTGCGTATACAATGAATTAATAAAGTTTCCTTTTAAAAGGAAAGGCTTGCACAGTTGTGCCTTCATCCCAACATATTTAGTTGTTTTTATTTTTGTAAAAACGAATATTTTTGTCAAAACGATTTGAAATCTAGCAAAAAGAATGTATTTCGCGACGTGAGATCGGATTGCACTTCCGGTATATTCAAGATGGCGACCATACTCCCGCCAAATTTCAAAATGATGACTGATTCACACTAAAACCATGTTACTTCTGCATTACGTAATCTAACATGAAAGTTTTTCGGAATTTATTAAGTATATAAGTAGAGTTTATGTAGGTGTATACAAGTCCTTTGAAAAAAATAATTTTCAAGTTCACTTTTATGGTCAAAGGTCAATTTTGACACAAAATACCGATTTTAAGTTTGTTTTTTGTTTTTTTTTTATTAATTTGCAATATTTGTTTATGGTTTGTGGTGAAAAGTCGACAAGGAGAAGTTTTATGACAAATGTTTCATTAGTAAAGAAAGAAATCTCCAAAGCGTACATGCATCCGTCACTAGACAAATCGATGACTTTGCAAAGATTTTAAATGGAGAAATACGTGCGATGAACAAATGTAGAAATTTGGGTAACAATATATCTTATCATGTTAAACTCAATCTTTGTTCTTAATAATGATTGTCAAAGCAATAGATACTGTGTGCGCACGCGATAGCTAAAACATGCGCATGCGATAGCAAACACGTGTGCACGTTATGATTGACTATCCCGTACGCACGTGGTAGCGTACGCAAATAGTAGCTATAAATTTGGCTGTAGCTATCGTGTACGTATAACGTATATATCACTTGCGCACATAGTAATTATCTCGTGCGCACGTAGTAACTATAGCGTGCACACTAAGTAGCTATCGTGTGCGCACATGAAAGATAAAATCTTGCTTATATCCCCTCTACGCCACCGTAGTGGTCTCATTAAAATTGATCTTTTATCTAAGACATAAGTATAAATAATTTATGACCGTTATATTCATATTTTGTACACAGTGTACTCTACTTATATACTTAATAAAAATTGTACACAGTTAAGGTAAAAGTTAGAAAAATAGAAGCTCCAAAGAAAGGTACCCTGATCGAAAGTAACACATGCTTGTAATGGCAATACAGTGTACAAGCTGAATTGTGTAAGCTCATAAGAGAGGATACACTGTTACAGGTTTTTGTTTCTATTTTAATGTATGCTGTCCCTTGTAACCAGTAAAACTGTATAGCACTCCCCACGGCTATCGCATCCACATGGTAATGCAGTAATCTGAACTTGTGCCAATTGGCAATAGAAGCGCCACCTTTTAACATGGAAGATTGATTGTATAAAAACTATTGCTTTGATCATGTACCTTACTCTGACTGGTATGTGCACATTTAAGTATAGATATAGCAGTCAATCCCAGTAAAATATGTCAGTAAAAGTAATTAAGTCCTTTTCAATTCTATGGACTTATGGAATTATTAAATGCCGACTTTGCCCTAGGACACTCTAAGTTAACATGCTTTAAAGGTGTGATGGAAAAGGAAGACAGCAAATGCCAAGTTTGTCCATTTAGAGGGAATTATAGATAGCACCTTTAATAAGTAGAGCACCTTAACAGTACCCATAGATAGGATACAATCTGGTAGACTTTAGTGTCAACTCTACCTTTTCTGGAATCTTGATATGGTTCAAATTTTATTTCAGACAACTTGTGTCTATTGTCGAGAAATATGAAAGCATCTAAGATGCAAAGATCAGTGCCTTCAAATTCATATTGACCTACATTGTTTCATGCTAATTGCATGTTTCAGTATTCTAGAACTGCAAGATGTCTGTGCAGGTTTCACTTTAAAAGGATTGTTATGATTTTGCCTCCCTACAAATCTATCAATAAAATTGTCCTTTTTTTGTCATAAAATTGCTGTCTATAATTTTAGTGGTCTTCCTCTGTTGTGTGGAGTTTGGGGGGTCAGTGGAGTCAAGGGTGCTAAAATTAGTTCTTTGCAGTTGTTCATACAGCCTCTTTTTACAGATGTACTTAATATTTAAAAGGAACATACCTTTTTGAGTCTAGAGTTGGGAGTCACATGACAATGTCTCTCTGGTTTGGTAAGATCATACCTTGATGAGTTTCTTTTTTAATGGAAATTGAGGTCAATTGTTTTAAGGTCATGGTCTTCCATATCTGTTTTTAATGAACTTTTATTGATAAGAAGTACAAATTCCAATTTCATCAAATATTGATCAATGACATGAAAGATACATTTTTCTACAGTAACAAAACGTCATGACTGTCAATTTATGATATCAAACTGTGTTTACAATATTTTTAGCAATCTTTCCTTCCATAATTGAGTGAATATTTTTTGGAAAATTTGTTACTGACAATAATCTGGGCCTGGGGCATTTGTGTTTACCAAAAATATTCTTGTGTGTCTCTATTTTTTGACAGACTACAGGTTATCCATCAGTATCACAGATTACAGCTTCATGTGTACATGTATATATATCTGCATTCTTTACATTATTCAGAACTAAAGTTAAAGCACAATAGTATTTTAAAATAATCCTAATTGTATTTGCAGGAATAAGAGTGCCAGCTTTATACTTTGTGGATACAAACACAAGTACATTTTATATGGAAGAGATAATGAACAGCCAAACTGTTAGAGATTACATCATACATATTCAGTCCACGTCACCAGACGATGCTGTAGAAAAACTTACACCACTAGCTACAAAAATAGGACAGATATTAGGCACGATGCATCATGGGAAGGTTATTCATGGAGATCTTACAACATCCAATATGTTACTAAGTGGCGATCCGGAAAATTTAGATATTGTGTTAATTGACTTTGGATTGAGTTTTTCTGAAGGTCTACCAGAAGATAAAGGAGTTGACTTGTATGTGTTTGAACGTGCTTTGCTCAGTACACACCCAAACATGGAACGTGTGTTTGAGATTGTATTAGATGCATATAAACATGAAAATAAGAAGGAAGCAACAGATGTGATCAGTAAACTTGAAGAAGTAAGGATGAGAGGGAGGAAGAGGACCATGGTTGGATAGTTAACTTGCCTCTGAAAACTGTAACAATACACCCTTCAAATATATTTTGTCAACTGATAGTGTAACTGAACTTTCTTTTGTACAATGAAACATTTACTTCCTGCAAAATGAATGATGTATGTACATATTAATATACAGTCTTTAAGAAATTATTAAACCATTTACCATTTAGATTAATGAGATTGTTTCTGAACCTAGATGTAGATTGCCAATATATTTTATGGTATAGACTCAGTTAAGGTTTCTAATGAATTCTCTGCCCAACAATAAATTTTATTAATACACTTGTTACTATGTATAGTAACAAAATTGCTTATGATTTCAACTGATTATGAGTGTCACGTGACCTATTATGAGTTTGCGGCCCGGGGCCGAGAACTAGTTATCAGCCCGCAGAACATGTGCACGTGCACAAACTGAAACAATGACGTCATATTTTACGTCATGAAACAGTTAACTGTAAAAGTGAAAGTAGGTTGACAGCACATCGTATTTAGTACAAACACATTTTTGTTACTGTTGAAATTTGAAGAAATAATACGACAAATTCAATCCGAAAAAAAATGAAAATAAAACTTGCTTCTTTGAACACACAAACAGTAAACATCTCCGTACAGAACACAAGAATTTCAACCAAAGAACTTCAAAGTAGATTTCTATTTGTTGTTGTTGTTTTTTTTTCTTCTTTAAAAATGCTACTATTAGATCTAACAAGTGTGTTAAAGATATTAATACACGTCAGAGTAGGGCCGAAAGGTGATAATCGGCCCTGAATATATAATGGCCCTCAGGTCCATTATTCATTTTGCGGGCCGATTATCACCTTCCGGCCCTCTCCTGCCGTGTATTAACCTCTTATTACCAAAAAATAATCTGTAATTAAAACATTATTTAGTAACATTAGTTTTTTGTCACAAAGAATTACCTTAATCAAAATAATGCAATAAAATTTGGATTATAAATAAACATCATTTTGTTATTCAAAACCATATACATGTCGTGGGCTTAGCGCAAAACGGTTGTAACTCACTTTTTTCCACATTATAGCATAAAATCGGCTATTTTTCCCTATTTTGCCCATGTTATAACGGGACCAAAACCATGTGTTAACATAGTCACGCGCTCTTGTTATAGCCCGGTTTCACCTATGCGCAATACATACAGGGCCCAGTAAACAAACAAAAAATGACGATTTTGCCTGTTTGCCAAAGAGTCATGCGCTCTTGTTATATTGAAATTTATTGATTCGAGGGCCTCAGTCGCATATTCAAGTAAATATGCCGGAAAAACGGCGTATAGACATCGGTGCTAATCTTGGTTGTCGCCCTTTCTAAGAAACGGACAGTTGTCAATGTAAACAAATACAGTAGAATCTACCTGTCATTCAGTTTAAAACTCCGATTAACTTACAAAACTAGATAACACAAAATTAATATGAGAAAATGTTTTTTATTTATGTTAATGTTGATAAATGCTCTTTATATTTCTTTGAGAGAATAATGCTTAGTTCCTGATTTTTTTATAAACTTGTTTGCTTGAAAAAAATAAACCGATTCTGATGTCACTCATCAATCTGAAATCATTCTAAGAATTTCTGAGGGTCATGTTTTGTCTTGGGTAGAGGGTAGAGTAATGTAACCTGTTTTTTTCTTGAGATAATAAATCTCCAAAGGCAAAGCTTTGTTAAATCAATTAAAATTCAAAATTTCGTTCGGTTCCGAGAATTTTCCAAGTTGTTGGCCCCGGAAAAATGAAACGCATACGTAAAACATAGAATTGGATAAATACCGTCCAAGCACAAGAATTAAATGTAATTGTGTTTTGTATAAACTATACATCACGAATCTGTTTGAAAATTTTATGCTATAATAGCGTCAACGCACGTTTATTTCGTGTTATAAAGTCTGCAGAGTCCCTCGGAACTGTTGGAGCCCTCGCCCTACCGGGCTCGGGCACCAACCGTTCCTCGGGACTCTGCAGACGTTATAACACGGAAAAACGTGCGTTAACCCTATAAAATAACATTTTTAACATTTTCAATGTATTTTGTGGTTATGCATATCCTCAGTAAGTATTTTAAATGGATTCTGAAAATTAATAAGTTAAATCAATATTTGTCAAAAGGTTGTATCTCATATTGCTCTTAATTTTCAGCGCAAAATGGTTGTATCTCAAGTTACAACCTTTTTGCGCTGAAAAGTCTGATAGTGCAATGGAAGTAAATTAGCATTCTGTTTGTCTTATTTGAATCATCACATGAAAAGGAGGATATAAAGACAGTAGAAAAGATTTTTTGTTTTGATATATCTAAATAAACTTTAAATATTGGTAAATACCTAACTAAATTGTGATTTTATATTATCACATATTATCTTCATGAAATATATTTAAATGTATATTACACTATAGTTCAATCTCATAAATTAATTCTAATAAATGAAAAAGATCCACTGCCACAATCAGCAATTGTTTGATATTTAGTAAATGTAATAACTTTCAAATATTGAAGGACAAAATTTATGTCCATATCCCCCCCCCCCCCCCACACACACAACACCCACCGATACAGTTTAAAAAATGACAAGGTGGACAGATTTGGCCCCTTATGGATTGAAAATTAACGCCACACTTATTTTTACAGGGCAGACAAATGTTTCCATATTTTGAAAAATAATGCAAGTACATGTAGATCTAATTCAGAATATCTTCAGTTTATGCTCATAGTAGCAAAACTGAAATTGTTGCAGGCACAAAGTCTGTTCATGGAGGGTTTGTCAAGGCCACCTAGCTCAGACCCATAACGCTTCAGAAATGCTTTTATTTTTATTTCTCAAAAGCTTCTAAATTTTAGTGTTCTTATCAAGAAAGTTATTCATTGGAAATTACCTGATCAATCTTTTTCATATTTTGCAATTTTGAAAGAAGTACAGTTACAGTGAATTAGTATTCTTTGTGGAAGTCAATACTGTCAGTGCTTTGATTACATTTTGCTACTTTTATGACAAATTATATTACATTTATCACCATTTTCATTGAAGCAAATGACATACTTAAAAAGGAACCATAGAATGACACTGCCTTGAAACAAGGAAATAGCAAAAACATAGCTTAAGAGTTTATAATTTGATTGTTTCCACATACAATGTAGAAGTTGCCTAAAAGAAGTCCATATTAAACTTTATATCACAAATTCAGGGTAAGACCAAATTTGACAAGGACCATATTTTAATATTATAAACATCCAGTTTTAATTCTGGAATTAGTTTGTTATGGCAATCTATGAAGTCTTTAACCCTTGACATGTTGGAACAGAAAATGATAAGTTCTTGCCACAAGTATAGATCCAGGCCAGCCTGAACACCTGTGCACTCAGTTCAGGTTCTGTACTGTGGACAGCTCAGTTTTAGTACCTTTATATTGATTGATTGATTGATTGATTTGATTAACTTTTCCAAATACAAATCAGGGCACATCCATTACAGAAAGGCAGACAGGGTATGTTTTTTTTCCAACAAAATTGACCATGCACATAGCCAGTAAATTCGGTAAACTTTTGATCTACTTTTAAATCTTTATGAATGTTTATAATACTGCATGCTTGTAACGTCGCTTTTCATTGGATGATCGTGACGTTTATATAGTTTAATACACGGCTGCTGTCGATTCATAAAAACATCTTACGTTTTTCTCTAAAGAATAATGCTTGCTGTATTATAAATTCATTATAAAGATTGTAGACAGGTAATATGGCCGTATATAAATGGCTGTTTGCAGTATAACCCTCGCCTAGCTGCTTGGGTTATATTTACAAACAACCACTTACAAATGTGGTAAATGCAAGTAGTAAACACGGAGTATTTACCACATTTGATTTTAAATATTTCTTATTGTGTATACTTATTAACACTATATGTTCAGAATATGCAGAGTTCGGAGGTACTTTTCTGGAAACATCTGCAAATAATCCAGATTTTCATTCCTGCTCATGAAAAATCTTAGTCGAAGGAAGTCGGCAATTTTCTGTGTTTACAAAGTTCTCGTTGCTATCGAAGGATCAACCTTTCCAGAATTTGTTAATAATTATTGCAAATCTTACTTTAAATAGTAAAAAAGCATCCAAAGTGCATTAATGCTGCCTTAAGATTGTCAATATTAGATGGTATTAAGCAAGTGTGCCAATATCTATTATCAACCGACTTCCTACTATGCCAAAAATCCATATAAAGGTAACTTTCGGTCATTTTGTACCTGCACTCTAGCAACGCATGAAATGTGTTACGTCATTAGCAATGAGTTACCGTATGGCTGCCGAGCGGGTACAGCTCAAAAATCGAATAATGGATTTTGATAAGATTATGATAAAGGGCAGCAGATGCAATAAGAAGGTTATGTTCCTTATTACCTTTTACCTCATAAAGGCGTGTTTTAGGGCTGTCTTGTGCTGTCCTGTTTTTGTTTGGGGTCCGCCTGGGCTCATTAATTGCCACTGGTTCGTGTTGCTGAACGCCGCCTTTCCTTTCCTTTTTCTTGTTTATCATATTTGAAGGCTTTACACCCCACCCCTTTTGAGGCCTCAAAGTGTGTAAAACATGCGCTATTTTAGAAATTTTGAATTTGAGAAATGTTGTTCAAAATAGTGATCACTTTTTCGGCGCCACCACCACCCCCCCATTAAAAAGGTACATCAAGGGGGTGCAACGGGGGGTGTGCCCCCTTCTGTTTGGGGGTTTGAAGTGGGACAGTAGTCCCTCTTATCGCCGAGAAGATTTGGGACTTGTGGGAGGTGGGGGGGCTAAAATGGCCTTAGGTCGATTTAAACGTACCATGTAATCAACGCCAAAATTCTTAGACTTTATCTCAATCAATTGAGAAGTTGCTGCACCTTAAAATCAGTTTTGATGGAAAAAAAACAACGCAAAAAAGAGATTTTTGGCAATTTTGAGACGTCCCCCGTTGTCATGGTAACTGGAAATTTAAAATTGAGCATAGTCTTCCACGGGCTATGGTCCAGCCAACATTTGTGCCCAGTTTGATCAGTATTGAAGCATTTTTTTATATAGTTTCATAGCAGTTAGAACTTGTAAAAGAGGCTTAAATCAATGAAATGAAAACAGGTTTTTTTCGCAATATGCTCATGCAGTAAAAGGTTAAGACGATATCTGCATGTTTGGACGGCATAAGCCCTCGGGCCAATATTTTACTAAGTGTGCCGATATGTTTTTTCTGTAAAAACCTATTATAAATGTTATCTAAATATGTTTTTTCTTCTCCGTCTTATCAGAGATGGGTCTCTCTTGAGACATGCATTTAAAGATTTTCATCGTCAATTTTGATGGTTCTACCCTGCTCCCGACCATGCTTCCGACCCTGCACACACTTTATTTCATCTATAGTGTGATTTTCAATAAAATGGGAAATTAAATCTCTGTATTTGCCCGTAGGAAAAGAACAGTAATAACACTGAAAATGCATTGTTGAATCTGAATATTTGAATAAATATCATATAACATAACATTATCAGCAGAATGTAATGGAATCGATAAACAGACGTGAAAATTAGACAAAAATATCGATTTTCCATACTAATGTGCTCATTTTGTTTTGCAATACACTGTACACTAAAGTTGGGCTATTTTGCAATACTCTGTACACTTAAAATCAATACTCGGTACACTTTCTTATATCTTTTTTGGCCCGTATCTTTTTGTACATTCACACTTTTTGCCTGAAATTTGGACAAAGCATACTTGGATTGTGAATAAAAAAATTGCTCGATTCAGTTTTTTTTATATTGGTTATATAATAATTTCTAACGATTCTACAGTATCGCGGTCAGTATTTCCTAGTGAGCAGCAGATCGTTTAGAGGTAGTTTAATCAATTTTACAAATACCTGTAATACTTTTACGTCTTTTACAGCTACAAAAGTACCTGTAGATATATAAAACCCGTTGAAATAAATGAAATAGCCATTAGTTTGGAAAATATCGTCGTTGAACTTACCTTCGTTCTCCGTTCAAAGTCGCGAAATGGGATGAAAGTCCTCATAATATCGAGCAATATCCGGGGTACGGTATACCGCAGTGACTTATATAGGGCCATATAACCTATTCAACAATCTTTATAAACTAATAATAATAACCAGTTTTTAAATGGTCTTAATTAAGAATCCTCTTAGCACAAGCAGTAATTAAGACATTGCTTCAAGACATTATAAACTCATAGGTTCGAATCCTGGTTCAGCCACTATATTTCTTTTAATTTTAAAATTGCCCTTCTCTAATAACTTGTGAAAATCATTTTTTTTTTGTGTATACTATCTGTGTACTTTTTTATAAACTACATTCTGTAGTGTGTATGCGATTAACCATATACGTTTGCATAATGTCACCAAGAAACCATTGAAAAATAAGCGTTCTATAGAGAAAAACTTGCGATTGTCCAACGTCCGTATTTCTGAGTACTTACAAATACATCTTGATAAAACAAAAGGAAACACCACACTACTTAAAAGTTATCCTAAAAGTAGATATATTAAAACAATTTCAAATTAATTCAATTCTTGCAATAATTATGTAAAAAAAACAAAAACACAAGAAGTGTGACTTCATAACGCAGTGTTGGTTAGGAATCAAACCAGAGACCTTCAGATCAGTAGCCCGGCATCTATACAAATATACCTCACCTTACTGACATGTGAAGATAACAAATATATCAATATATTCGTTTGATACAAGTGTTTATTCAATGACCTTTATGAAAGTTAATGAAGATCAAGGACAATATTGTTGGACAATATTACCAACCAAAATATGCCCAGAAGTAAAAGAAATTTTTTTTTGGATATAGAATGTACAACTTCTGCAAATTTAATGTGAACTGGTCAGTGGGCTGAGGTAATTTAAAGGTATTCTAAGATTTTATGAACTTCCTAGAAGGACAAAGTACATGTAATTGATATTATAACTGAAATTGAAAGGTATAACAAGTAGAAATTGATTTATCAGCACCCATCAATTTTAAGCTGTGGTCTCACTTACTCCTGGCAGAGCCCAGGACCAACCCGGTAAGTTACCAGGGATGATCCAGGGTGAAATTATTGTTGCGGTTACACTAACCCCGGCAGCATTACGGTAATTCCCAACTAACCAACCAAGATGCGCCCCTGACCATCCAGGCATAGCTCAGGTGAAGCTAAGGTGCTTCCCCAGTCGATCCAGGCAGACCCCCAGTAGATTGAAAACCGCAAAAAATGATAACATTGATACATAATTTTCATTTAATATAATATCTTTTGTTCCAGAACAGTAATTGATGATTTTCTGAAAAATCCTTATGCAATACCGAATAGAAGGGAAATGGGAAGGGTTTTGAATACAAACAAGTGCAATCATCGCAAATTGTCGTGATTCTTTTGAAATAAACTGGGCTTTGCCGGGGCTCTACCTGGATCAACCGTAGCTCCATCATCATCCTTACGGGGCTCTGCGGGCAGAGCCCCGAGCTCTGCCGGCATCCTCCGGGGCTCTGCCGGCATTTTCCGGGGCTCTGCCAGCATTCACCGGGGCTTTACTGGCTATATCATACCCGGGTTTGTGCCCGCAGAGCTACGGTGCTTCCCCGGTGTAACCCTGGATGTTCCCGGCAGAGCTTAAGATGAAGCCTGCAAAGCTTTACTTCCCGGATCATCCCGGACCACCCTGGTGATATTAAATATTTTATTCCATCCAGGGTGGAATGCCGGATGTTCCCGGATCATCCCAAACGTTGCCGGCAGAGTTACGGATGTACCCCGGTTGTTCCTGGTAGAGCCCCGGACGTCTACCGGGGCTCTGCCGGGATGTCAGTGAGACTGTAGCTTTAAGTCAAGACACATTATGAGGACCTTGTATTCACAGTTGTTATGGTGTCTCTGTCATATTTCCAAACAAATATTTTTCAAATGTTACAGCTTAAACTCTAAACCTGCTAATGGTGTCACACATTCTATCATGCAACCAGTAAAGATCAGAGCCAGCGTAATTATCCTTTAAAACATTTTGAAATCTAAAAGATTTTGAATGATTTTGCTAAAATTGAAGTCCATAATTTTATAATATCAATTGGGGTAAGGATTAAATGCCCAGCAGCTGAAAGGGTGGCTAAACCTTACTTTTTATTTTGAAATACATGTACATGTGTCTAAGATAGCATTAATACCATTCTATAGAATAGCATTTATAATTAACCATCAAAAATAATTTTAGCTTATCCCTTAATATATTTTTAAATAAAGTGGTATAGGCTATATTATTCTCTATTGAGGACATTCATTCTCTTCAAACTTATCACTGATTATTCTTACTTTTATTATTTTCATCATTCAAAACATGACTTGCACTTATTTTATAATCTTATTTTATAATGGCTACATATATTTTCTGTGATTTAGAAGTAATGTTTTATTTTATCCAATTATTAAATCCTATTAAAAAGATATGAGTTTGAGATACTTCCTTTTTGCTCAAAGAAAATAATTAAAATTGCTTAAAATTTGTGCGGAAAACAGTTGTAACTTGAGATACTACCCTTTTGCACAAAAAAATATGTAACAAATTATCAAAATTTTATTTGTAAAAGGGTTGTAACTTGAACTTATTCAAATATCTTTTTTCAAAAATAATTTGCTTCTTTTTTATTATTTTGTTTCTAATTCCTTAACTAAAATGTATATATTTTCCTAAAATAAAGCATTTTTATTCATTAACAAAAGTTTTAAAAAGTTTTTTCATGCTACTGTAAAATTTGCTTAAATTGAGTTACAACCGTTTTGCGCAAAGCCCGCGATGTATTGGTGTTGCTTCATTTATAGGCATATTAAAAAAATATGGAACTTTACTCTCATAACAAATGTGGTGAAGAACATCTGTATTGAGTGTAACATTAGTGCCTCGGAGGGCACTTTGTCAAATAGATAATAACTGAGTTTGAATACAAGGTTTATAAGTCTTGTTAGCAATATCCAAGGATCTTTATTTGATACATATGAGAAAGTTTTCCTCCTTGCTTATTTAGGATTTTACTTGTGTGCCAAGTTACTGCCAACAAATGCACAGTTGGTCAAAAACTCACTCACTTCAGGTATGACAGTACATGTTGGAAAGTCATATGGCCTTAAAATTGTAGGTTTTACTTCAAACTGGAACAATAGATTATTGATATTCAAATTCATGGCATGTGGAGTAATACACTAGAAGGATTGAGATTGTCTCTGTCAAATAATTTCGTAAATGAATACTTCTACATGTAAATGACATTTAATTTAAGCTAAGATTAAAAGGAAACATTCACTAAACAAAATTTATGGAATGTACAGAAAACAAAAACAAAACATTTGTGTAAAAATATATTTATTTTTATACTTTACTTCATAGAT
>NW_026853821.1:0-60883 GCF_026571515.1 Ruditapes philippinarum
AAGTTAAAAAGAACATGATATAGTGGAAAAAGGAGGTAAAGATACTTCGATTACAAGTAATATAAATAAATCAATAATAATAGTAATAAACGGAAGGAAATAATCGTTATATAGTTTCGTCCATGAAAGGGAAAACATGAAGAAAAAACACACCAGAAAAAATTCTTTGAAGCCTGTTACCCTCCTTTCGAGGAGTAGATTCCTTTCTGAACTTAGCGTTCTACCGATTGAGCTATTGCGACGTTTATTGCTTACTTTTTCCAATTATCAGTCAAATGTTTAATCACCGAGATGTGCAACATTTCATTTACCTACATAGTATTAAGATGGACTGTTCCGTATTTTAAATAAATATGAAAAAAACATATGTTTATTGTCCTCGGAATATAGTCTATATTTTTGTATTCAATTAAAAAGTAACTACAAAAAAAAAAACAACAAGAGGGCCATGCTGGCCCTGAAGTCGCTCACCTGTATAGGCCCCCAGGGCGGGGCCAGTTTAAACCCCAGGGCTTTTATTTGAACAAACTTGGTAGACACCCATTAGAAGATATTTCACGCTAAACATCTAAGGACTAGCTCGTTGAGTTTTTAAAAAAACATTTTTTAAGTTTTAACTATACACATATAGTTAAAAGCAATGCCACCCCTAGGGCGGGGCCAGTTTTGACCCCAGGGCTTTTATTTGAACACACTTTGGAGACACTCACTAGAAGATGTTTCATGCTTGATATCTAAACTCTAACTATTCTGGTTTTTTTTAAAGAAGTTTTTGCTATACACATATAAGGAAAATCAATGTCCCCCGGGGCAGGGCCAATTTTGACCCTAGGGCTTTATTTGAACAAACTTTGAAGACACTAACTTGAAGAAGTTTCATGCTAAATATCTTAACTCTAGCTATTTGGGTTTTTTCAAAGAAGTTTTTGCTATACACATAAATAAAATCAATGACCCCCGGCGCAGGGTCAATTTTGACCCAAGGGCTTTTATTTGAAAAAACTTTGTAGACACTCACTAGAAGATGTTTCATGCTTAGTATCTAAACTCTAGCTATTTTGTTTTTTTTTTCAAAGAATTTTTAATTAAAGTTTTTGCTTTACACATATATGGAAAATCCATGACCCCCGGGGCAGGGCAAACTTTGACCCCAGGGCTCTTAATTGAAACAAAATTTTGTAGCACCCATTAGAACATGGTTCATGCTAAATATCTTAGCTCTAGCTCTTTGGGTTCTTTAAAAGAATATTTTATAAGTTTTTACTAATATGCATAATAGGGAAAATCAATGACCCCTCTGGGGCGGGGCCAATTTTGACCCCAGGGCTTTTATTTGAACAAACTTGATAGACACCTGTTAGAAGATGTGTCATGCTTAATATCTTAGCTCTAGCTCTTTGGGTTCTTTAATAGAAGATTTTATAAGTTTTTACTATATGTATATAGGGAAAATCAATGACCCCGGGCGGGGCCAATTTTGACCCCAGGGCTTTTTTTTAACAAACTTGGTAGACACTCATTAGAACATGTTTCATGCTAAATATCTTAGCTCTAGCTCTTTGGGTTCTTTAAAAGAAGATTTAATAAGTTTTTACTATATGCTTATAGGGAAAATCAATGACCCCCTGGGGCGGGGCAAATTTTGACCCCAGGGCTTTTATTTGAACAAATTTAGTAGACACCCATGAGAAGATGTTTCATGCTAAATATCTTAGCTCTAGCTCTTTGGGTTCTTTAATAGAAGATTTTATAAGTTTTTACTATATGTATATAGGGAAAATCAATGACCCCCGGGCGGGGCCAATTTTGACCCCAGGGCTTTTTTTTTTAACAAACTTGGTAGACACTCATTAGAACATGTTTCATGCTAAATATCTTAGCTCTAGCTCTTTGGGTTCTTTAAAAGAAGATTTAATAAGTTTTTACTATATGCTTATAGGGAAAATCAATGATCCCCTGGGGCGGGGCAAATTTTGACCCCAGGGCTTTTATTTGAACAAACTTAGTAGACACCTATTAGAAGATGTTTCATGCTAAATATCTTAGCTCTAGCTCTTTGGGTTCTTTAAAAGAAGATTTTTTAAGTTTTTACTATATGCATATAGGGAAAATCAATGACCCCCGGGGCGGGGCCAATTTTGACCCCAGGGCTTTTATTTGAACAAACTTGACAGACACTCACTAGAAGATGTTTTATGCCAAATATCTAAGTTCTACCTCTTTGAGTTTTTTAAAAGAACATAATTTAATTTTTTTCTATCGGTTGCCATGGCAACCAGAGTTCTGCATGGAATTGAATTCTTTGAACAATTTTTAAAGGTGACCACCAAAGGAACATTCCTGTGAAGTTTGGATGAAATTGGCTCAGTGGTTTATGAGGAGATGTCATTTAAAGTAAAAGTTTACGGACGGACGGACGGACGCCGGACGAAAAGCGATCACAAAAGCTCACCATGTCACTTTGTGACAGGTGAGCTAAAACAACAACAAGAAAAAACAACAAACAAACAAACAATGACGTGTTTCTGTATCATATTGAGGCTTGTTCGTTTTCAAAGTTGCACCAATATTAAGTGACACTCACGTCCTATATTCCAGTCATTTTCTTCAATCATTATGATTTGTGCTATTTGTCTTTCTTTGTTGACCTTTCATTGGAATTTTTCAGTCACTAGAAGGCGAAACAAATATCAATTTAAGATATTTGTACGACGTATTCCATTCCAGTTTATTAAAAGCAAATTATGCCACAGAAGCACAAAATAAATATTTACCTTTATTGACATGACAAATATGAATTTTATAACATTTAAATAATGGTTTTAGAGTATGTGGGTGCTTTTGACCTGATGAAGTTATAAATAAACGTGAAATAGTTTTACGTAGCAAAATGAAAACTTAGTAGTATTTTGATGTTCATACAAAATACTAAATCACTATTTTGCCGAAAAATAAAAAATGAAAGAAAAAAAATGTTAAAAACTGGACTATTCTAGCAGATTGGGGTTTTACATAAAACCAAGTATTGGATTGGTTCACATATATTTCTGCTTTATTTACCAGTGGGTCCACTCAAAGACATACAAATATTTATTAACAAGTCTGTATATCACTGTACAATACCATATAATACTGTACTGTCTGGATCTGAAACAATAGTTAAACAAAAAGTGTTCACCATTTGATATCAATGATATCAAATGTACAAGATATCAAAGAGATATCCTAGTCAAATATGATACAAAATACAATATTAAGTTATTCAATATGCAAATAGCATTATACATTACTTAATTAACTGTAAGTTAATAACTGTATCCTTATCCTATGAATCCAGAACAATACAAACATTACAACCATAAACTTTATAATACTTTACATCAAAATAATAAGATTAAAGATTAAAATATCAAATAGTGATGATGTCTTGTGGTGTAGTGGTCTGTACCTTTAAATAAATGTTAATTAACAAGTCCAGAATAGGCTTAAATAATATTTTACAATATGATGTTTACAACAACAATATTATACAACAGTTACATACCTTGTTTGTAAAACAAGTACCCTGACAAAACCCTGACAAAACACTCAACTCCACTCCACTGTCAACTGTCACACTGTGAATAATTACTGTGCTGTAATGTTAAATTAGTCATATTCATGCAAGATGTTAATAAGAAGTAAAATGGCAGTTGTAGACCAGCAATTACAATGCTTTTTCGCGAGTGTCAAAACCGACAATTGAAACGCGAAGAAATAACAATATACAACATCAACAGCCGAACAATCCACAATGTCATACAACCAGTACAAAGTACAAACCTTATACCAACCTCAATCCTATATCCAACCTATCAAATTTATATCAAAACCGTACAAATTTTAATTTAATCAACACACGACCATTTACAACAACTCACCTCTGAAGTTAAACATGGCGGCTTCTCCCGCAATGCTATACCATGTGACCACAAGCCATTGAAACGCAAGTTCCGATTGGACGAGACAAAACGAAAGAGCCAATCAACAATAAGGAAAGCCCGAGGGAAATATTGATTACAGTTCACCTTTACGAACTTTAAAGACCCACCACGTTGGATTCAATAAATGATTTAAAGACCCATCATGTTTTAAAAAATGATAAATAATGAAAAGTTAAGAATTTAATAACTTGTTAAAATTCACATCTGCTACACACACACACACACACACACACACACACACACACACACACACACACACGCCCACAAACTTGAGAAATAAGAATAGAATCATTTCATTGTAAACTCGTTCCATCAACTCCATAGTATTTTAGTGACCATTCCTGTTGTCTTTCTTTTTCTTTCTCTCAAATCTGTCTCTTATTTCCTACCATCCCAACAATTTCAACAATTAACTAACGTTTCCATTTCTTTATTTTTCTTTAAATTTTTTTTTAAAACATGCTTAAAAGTTCTATTATTTTTCTTGAAAAGTTTAAACGTGCTAATCTGTGCATTTATCACTTACGTGTATTTATGCTATAGAACTATAGGGTTTTCTTTCACATTTTTATGTCAATATTCTATTATTAAGGTCGTTTCGATTAGGAAAACCAGAGTGTAAATTGCTAACTTTCCTGTATATGTAAAGAAGCAAGTTTATAGTGAAAATGTTATGTATATTTAACTCAAAAATGCATATAATTGTTACCATTTTACATACTGTTTGAGATAGTGATTACGGAAAGAGTTTTTAAAAAAGCTTTCAAGCTTACTACTCAATCCGTACTATTTATTACTTGTCAATTATCATGTAAATGTAATACTTATAAATAAAATATTGTTTAAACTAATCATTTCTATGGCATAAAATGACAAAATCTACTTGTTTCATATACTAGTAGAGTAAATTATCTTACATTGTGCTCTTAATTCAATCTATTAAAGCAAAGCAAATTTGAATAAGTCGATGCAAAGTTCTTGTATATAAGTCCTTAAAGTGTTTTGTTTTAACTTTTATTGATATATATGTATTGTTTGCATGAAAATTATCATTTGAAATCTGCATAACATATATGCAATGTAATTATTCAATAATTCAAATGTTCCAAAATACGGAGATTTAATTGTTTTAGTTTTTAGTTTAATTGTTATGCAGTGGTTTAAACTAATGACATGTTTAAACTGAAATATTATTCGATGCATTTATGTTTACTGAACAGCTGTTAAATGTCGTCGTATTGTGAAGGAAGTTATACCTGTATTCAATGAATACGGAATTTTAACGCATCTTCCGGGGTCATCGCAAAACTCATCTCTTCTTCTTTCTTTTCAAAATTGTCTTTTTACAAATTCGGAAATATCTTGAAAGAGTGCACATTATGTTAATAACTCCTTCCTTTCTCTGATAGCACAAAAACAAGACCATACTATTCTTACCTTAATGCGAATCTAATACTTCGGTAAAATACTTAATCTGGAATAAGTATTATGTTGGGGTTTCCATGGGCATTAAATACAGAATTACCTATATATATATATATGAGAAGAATATATATGCACACTTACCACCACATCGATATGCCAGTCCAATTACGCCACAGCGCCTAGCAGAACAGTCATGAAAGCATAGCTACTGCTCATCCACCATCACAAAAATGATGGTTTCAGAACAGCTTTATCACGGGGGAGGAAGTGTTACACGAAGGATGGAGTTCTTATGATAACTTGTTCAGGAGTTCTTGTGATAACTGTCACGGATTTCGTCGGAAAACATCTGTATATACCACAAAAATACTCGTTAAAAATGATTATTTTCATCATTCCAAAATGAGTTTTAGGTGTTAAATTAAACTTAAATGATTAAGCTTGCCTTATATCTTGTATTATGTGTCAAAAACTAATTCACAGGCTCTTGCTTAAATCTGGTAGTTTTGAGTAAAATTTCCAAATTATTTGCCAATTCACAAGTTTTGACCTGTTTATTTCTGGTCTTCATCCTTGCCATACATAATTACCTAATGATAATGCAAAATTGCAAACATAAAACACCTATTAACAGATTTATACCTGATTTTTCAAATGTCCCGGAATTCTTGTGATAACTCTGAAGATGTCACAGTGTTCTTATGATAAGTTTTGTTATTGCCAGTGTGTTTTTTGCGCTAAATCACGGCACGTTTTGGCGTGTTTTATTATTCAATGAGATTGTAAATCATTATGAAATGTAGTACGCTCATCCTTTGCGCAAAAAATAGGATATATAATAATGGTTTTGAGTGAATTTTAGTTCAAGAGATATTATTTCTTACCCCCGTTTCTTTTTCATAGCATTTTTTTGTTGTTTGACGCAGATTTCGTAGACTGGAAAAAGGATTTATGTACTGGTTTCCTAGCAGTTTCCGGCCCCTAGCAGTTGTCTTGCCCTTTACCATTTTCATCCAGGCATACAGTATATGTTTTCTCAGTTAAGCATCTATGTTACTGCATCAATCAGAGAAACATTTGTTTTCTATGTAAATTATCAGTTATAATAGTACAGCGATAAATATGTTTCAAAGTTTTGTCTGTTGTTTTAAGTTACATTAGAGAACACGGACACTTACAAACAACACCTGGGGAATTCTAGTTTGAATGCCCATGGTTATATACTTATTTATTATGGTATAAAATGATACAAATTACTTAGCCCTTAGGTAAGGGAAGCATTCCTATATATTGTCTGCTTAAGAAAGGTGGTTGCTTAAAAAATGTGAAACTGAAAACAACGTGTACGTTTTGAGACATTTTTGTTTAGTGGTTTCAAAATTGGGTGGTTCCAATATTCCTACATGAATAATGTTGAATCACTCTTAGGATATGTTGCCTGCTTTTTAACTTTGTCTTTTGACGTCTTATCTGTGATATGCAGGCTTCATAACCTCTGATCCCCTTTCAAAATTCCATTTTATTTAGTTCCGCCCATTGTTTTCTCGTTTAGGGCACAAGCTTTTTATTACTTGGGGGCCATACGCCGCTTTTCATGAAATGGCACTACTGTGTCACATTGAAGGTTCCATGATAACCGCCGTATGAACACATCTGCGGATGCTTCTAAATTCAAAATTTCACCATTTTCGTGTTTAAATGTTGAATTCTGCTTAAGCCGGTGCTAGTGGGCGTGGACGGTAGTTTGCACTTAACATTACCGTCCATGTACAGGCTCAATCAAACCGAGCCTGCAACAATTTCAATTTTGACGTGTTGGGCTTTCTTTAGGGATTCTTATTTTCTCTATTTTAAGCCATTATACTGCTGAATATCAGTAGCCGCTGGTTCAATTTTTACTGTAGACGATAGCCTATCACATATTTATCCTTTGCAGACAGTTAAGACCAAAGTTTTATCCACATTTTTGTGCAAAGGATGAGCGTACTGCATTTCATGATGATTTACAGTCTCATTGAATTTATAAAACAAGCCAAAACGTGCCGTGATTTAGCGCAAGAAACACACTGGCAATAACTATTAACAAAAGTTATCATAAGAACTCTGTGACACTTCAGAGTTATCACAAGAACTCCGGGACATTTGAAAAATCAGGTATAAATCTGTTAGCCGGTGCTTTATGTTTGCAATTTTGCATTATCATTAGGTAATTATGTATGGCAAGGATGAAGACCAGAAATAAACAGGTCAAAACTTGTGAATTGGCAAGTAATTTGGAAATTTTACTCAAAACTACCAGATTTGAAGCAAGAGGCGATGAAAAACAGCCTGTGAATTAGTTTTTGACACATAATACAAGATGTAAGACAAGCTTAATCATTAAAGTTTAATTTAACACCTAAAACTCATTTTGGAATTATAAAAATAACCATTTTTAACGAGTGTTTTTGTAATATATACAGATGTTTTCCGACGAACTCCGTGACAGTTATCACAAGAGCTCCTAAACATGTTATCATAAGAACTCCATCCTTCGTGTAACACTTCCTCCCCCGTGTTTATATACAGTCACAAACTGCACTACACATTGAAACAGGCTCAATATTTGCATATATAGAGTTTGTTCTCTGTTATCATGTCTCACAAATCAACGATGACATTTTTATTGTCTTCTTCACTGATTGGGACCAGAGAACTATAAATCTATTTCCGAAAGTCAACTGGATCCAGTAAGATCAAGTAGATCCGTAGGATACAATGAATTTCAATGCACCGTAATCAATTTAACGTATATGTATAACAATTCCTTCCAAATCACGAACCCTGTTTAAAATGAAATGCAGCAACTGTTTATTTAGCACAACAATGCAGTGTTTGGCAGGATTTTTCAACAAAATAAAAACGGCATATTCAAAATGGTTTGATAACGATTAACTGGATTGATAACGTCAGAAATACAAAATGTAAAGAAGCTATTGAAGTATCAGATCTGAAGAAAATGTCACTACATCTAAAAACACAAAAACTGTTACAGAACAAAACCTTTTACAAGACTATGTGTGACAATAAAAGAAAACAGTTTTATGCAAAAGAATTAAATGATCTATGACTCAACCAAATTAAGAGACTGAAAAAGTAGGTAATTAAAAAGTTTATAATTATAACGGAAGATAAAGTCTGAGTAGCTATAAATCATCTATAATAAAGGAAATCAACCGGGTCATATTATATTAGTCTTATGGTAAAGATAGTGTAGTACATGTACATTGTATTAGTCAGATTGTTCAAAGGTTTATTTTTTCAGGGAAATCAATTATTGTCACATTATATATAAAGGAGACATAAACAATGTTGAAAATTATTATAATTTTATTTTTATTAACATATTGAACTTATTTGCAAAAATGTATAAAAATCTCAGAATGTCGATCAAATTTTAAGTTAGATATTTTACAATAGATAATGCTTTTGTCCTAAAATCAGTCACTGACCGTATTCTTAAAAGAAAACAAAGTTGCAAATTATATGTCTCAACAAATTTTTCATACAATTAATAGATAGTTGTAATAGTTTTTATCAAAAGAAAATGGCATCAAAGGTAACTTATATAAAACCTTCCAAAGTATGTGCATATCTGTTAAGGCATATGCAAGATGTAAAAGTACAAGAAGTGGATATGTTAATAATATAATTGATCTTAAGCAAGGTTGTTGGACAAGTCCGATTTTTTTATAGATGAATCGTAACGTTATATGTCCAAAAACGGCATCATAGTGATACAATAACACCCAGATAGTTCTTCAGTTATTTATGTTGCCAGGTCAAAGGTCAAGGTCATACTAAAAGGTCATTGAAAACGCTTGTCCGTAGCAAAACTTCTATACGCATAGAGAGATTTCAATATAACTTGGCAAAAATGTTCACCATTTAAAGGCTAAATATTGCGTATTATAATGCAGGTCATTGCAACCAAAATCCAGATCACACGGAGAAGAAGTCATAATTTGTGTACAGGTACGATTCAGTAATCATTTATTGATGGATTGTAACACAAATGATAACTATCATGACTACAAGTGTGACATGTGTAACTTATGTTAATATTTACAAGGTCAATGTCAAAATAAAATATTCAGATATTATCCAGATATTGCCTAGAGCATATCCACTATTTCATGCCTATCAATAATGCTCTGTCAAAAGCTTTTGTGACGGGCGTGTATGTGCAAATGGGTTGGGATGTAGAAAAAAAGGTTTTATTACACTGTATAGGATCGTAGATGTTTCTAAAATGATGTGTAAGTTATTAAGAAATCGTAAGTTAAAGACAATTTACATAGTGCTTCTACTGTACCTTCTGTTGTAAAGTTCAATATTATCATGTCAACAAATAGTGCAGAAAGCATAAAATCAGTTGGTATGTAAAAATCACTTGCTGTGTTTAGGAAGTATGTTTTAATGATGTGATGTAGTATTAAATAGTTTATACCATATTTGAATTTGATGTTATTAGTTACAACAAATATGAATATGTACATAAATAAACATATGACTTTTATAAATCAAGACTTATTAAGGTGTTCATAAAATATGCTTGAACTTTCAGTTTCAGCACTCATACTTTTGTGGAAATGTATGTAGCCATTATTTTGGCTACAAATATGCAATATGCAATTTACAAAAGGTTAAGACTGAATAATTTCAGTGCCTTCAACATTGTATAAAAATTGTTTGTGTTAACATTGAAAAGTTTTAAGGGCTTTGAATTTAAAATGAAAAAAAATTAATTTGTGCAAACAAATTTGGAACTAAATATTATAACACCTGAAATTTTGGCTGCATTCCGCATGATGGTGGCATGATGACACATTTCTAGTTGATAATCAAACACCCTCATACCAATCGGAATGATCGGCTATTATGACCGACAAAAAGGCCCGATAAGTTGCAATTGCCCTTTCACAAAATCTGATTTCATTCCAATAATAAATAAAACATCAGTTTTATTAATGGTTTAAGTATAAAGAGAAGAGGAACAATATGTTGAGTAACTGTTTATTCACAGTAAAACATCATATTTGAACCAAACTTGCTTAGCAATATTGTCAAGGAACTGCTATGATTATTAAATAAGCAAGTATTGTTTGGCAATATTGACCTGAGACTCATTAATTTTCGGGATGTGTTTCGTTAGTTTACGTAAATTATTATGATTAATACTAAAGATTTTATTGATAGTTTAGATCTCGAATTTAATCAATTAATATTGCTCGATGGCCTAGTGGTAAGTATGACGAAGTTGTGACCTAGTAGGCCAAGTTTGAATCTTTGAAAATCTTTTTTGTAGTTTTCATAAAATTATTTTTTATTAATTCTTTTAACTATATGAAACTTAAGTTGATAAATCGTGTGTTTCATTTCTAGCATTTTTTCATTTCATAAGTTTGAATAATTTTGTAAGGCGGGTGATATGCTTGTAATTCTACTTGTATTTCACCTTATACATTTACCGTTATATCAGACATCGAAATCTGTATTATATATTTCAGAATCTGATAATTACCGCCAAATAATTAACGGTCAACCTCAGCAAAACTATTGAACGTTGGCAAAAAGGGCGAACTATAACCCTTTACCAAGAAAAAATGAAAAAGGTTTTGAAAATTTATTATTTAATGTGTAAATTATGAGTATACAGACCTTTCTAATGATATAAAATATGAAACTGATTAATGAAAGATAACTTTGTAATTATTTATGCAAAATTACTATGATTTGCATCTTATCAGCCGCCATACATTTGCCAACTATTTACAAGTTACATGTATGTCTCATCAGAAAACTGTTACTATTATTACAATAACATACAACGTGTAGTCACGTGATTCTTACAAAAGAACAGGGAGAATTTGTTTATAATTAGATAAAATAATGAAATGTAATAGGTCTCATAAGATATAAGAAACCAAATAATTTGAAAGTGTCATTTCAAATATCATTCATGATCTATCTATCATAAAATAGCAACGTTTGACACTTAGAAAAAAGAAAAAGTATCCCTAAATTCAATGACTGGTCCATAGAGATACATTATAAATTCAATTTTTGAAAATTGTAAATTGCTTTTTAAGATGTCAATATTTGTATATTTCATTTCATTAAGCAACGTTATCTTATGTGTGAATTTTTAAGATTATGAAAAATAATTGTGGTCCTTAATTGTTCAATAACTGATTTGTTTTTACATTCAGATTTTAAGGCCTTCTCCTACCATAGATATAATATTAAACTGTTACAAATATGGTTTCTACCGGCGACTAATAACAATTATTTTAATCAAAGCGCTGAAAGTGCTGTATGCGGTAAGCCCGAGAATTGTAAAGCATAGGTAGTCAGACTATTTTCCGCCTTTTGACACCGAAGGAATTTCAATTAACTGTTAAACCTACCGCCTGTCACGCCATTTTACATACAATTGATACTGAGAGGTATGTAACCTGTTTACTCTACTTGAAACTCAACTGACAAGAATAGCCCTTCGTCTGCTACTTCGGAAACTGTTTATCGGTTATTCAAATTCCATGAGAAATTCAGCACAATTCAAATGCTATGAGAAATTCAGTGTCATTCAAATTCCATGTGAAATTCAGTGTGCTTCATATTCCATGAGAAATTCAGTACAATTCAAATTCTATGTGGGATTCGGTGTGCTTCATATTTCATGTGAAATTCAGTGCATTTCAGATTCCATGTATTATTCAGTGTAAATCAAATTCCATGTAAATTCAACACAATTTTAATCAATGTACAATTCTATTATTTAATATCAAATTTGTATTTATACCATGAGAAATTCGGTATGTTGCAAATCCATCCATCTCTGAATATATGAATACTGAACAAGGTTTAAAATGTAATTTATTGGGTTATATAATATGGAAAAGACGGCAATCCAAAAATAAATTTACAGACTTACAACTATCAAAACTTAAAAAAGGCCTGCATGAAATACATTTAACAGCCACAGCAAACAGTACAAGAGCCATGTCAACATGGCCATCCCCCGCCAAATGTGTTTGCTCATTGGAAGAATGTATATGTGTTGTAGAGCAGAATAATTCCATTTTAAGAGGTCTTTTGGTAATGAAAACTGATGACTGAAGTGATAACAGATTTGAAACCTATGTGAATACTGATGGCTGAAATACCTGAAAAAATAATGCAGGGTAGGTTATCATTCTTGTGTGCGGCATCCCTCCTCAGTAAAATCTATCCACCTATGAAGTTTCAAGTTGATACCTCAAATACTTTTTGAGATGAAATAGTATAAAAAAGAACAAAGGGCAATAACTAAAAAAATATATAGGGAAGAGTTATCATTCTTGTGCACAGCATTCCTCCTGAATAAGATCTATCCACCTATGACATTTCATGTTGACATCTCAAACACTTTTGAGTTATGCTCAACTCGGGTGAAAAGTTAAGTATGAAAAATAATAAAGGGAAAAAAATCAAAAATTATAAAAGGTAGAGTTATCATTCTTCTGCACTGCACACCTCCTGAGTGAGATCCATGCACCTATGAAGTTTCATGTTGATATCTCAAAGGCTTTTTGAGTTATGCTCTAGACAAAAATTAATTATGAAAAATAACAAAGGTCAATAACTCAAAAATTATGCAGGGTAGAGTTATCATTCTGACTTGTGCACTGCACTCCTCCTCAATGAGACCCATCCACCTATGAAGTTTCAAGTTGATACCTCAAATACTTTTTGAGATAAGCTCCGGACAAAATAGTATGAAAAAGAACAAATGGCAATAACTCAAAAGTTATATAGCAAAGAGTTATCATTCTGGCACACAGCATTTCTCCTAAATAAGATCTATTTATCTATGACATTTCATGTTGACATCTCAAAAACATTTTGAGTTAAGCTCTACTCAGGTGAAAAATTAAGTATGAAAAATAACAAAGGGCAATAACTCAAAAAATATGAAAGGTAGACTTAACATTCTTGTGCACTGCATACCTCCTGAGTGAGATCTATGCACCTATGAAGTTTCATGTTGATATCTCAAAGACTTTTTGAGTTATGCTCTGGACCAAAATTAATTTTGAAAAATACCAAAGGGCAATTACTCAAAAAATATGCAGATAGAGTTATCATTCTTATGCACTGCACTCCTTCTCAATGAGGTCTGTCCATCTATGAAGTTTCAAGTTGATACCTCAAATACTTTTTGAAATATACTACGACAAAAATGTCGGACGGAAGGACGGACGGAAGGTCGGACGGACGGATGGAGACTATTTCTATATCCCCCGCCGCCTTTTCGGCGGGGGATAAAAATGCAATCTACTATAAATGTGAATATACAATACAATATCAAAACATCATTCATGTAAACAAGCCAAGCAAAAGTAGTTAACGATGAAATTGATAAACTGAAAAAAGTAAAATCACGCCTTATTCCTGGAAAAATGCACGCTTGCAAAAATAATGTATGCAGATGTAACGTTTTAAGGCACACACATATTGTCGGTGAAAAGCTAGCTCACCACTGAGAGTGGTTTATGCCCTTATATATTTGATACTTTCCTGTACCTTTAGTTTTTGCATATTGTAATGCTCATTATGAGTATTATGACGTTCCACTACGGAAGACCGAATTCACGATTTCACGACTTCATTATTTCATTTATTCAGGTTTTAAAGAGAAATCGTGAAATTATGAAATCGCGAATTCATGAATTCACGAATTCACGATTTCATTTTTTAAAGTTAAATCGTGAAATAATGAAATCGTGAATTCATGAATTATACACGATTTCATTTTTTCATTTATTCAGGATTTTTATTAGAAATTGTGAAACTATAAATCGCAAATTCATGAATTCGCGATTTTATTATTTCACAGTTTCACGATTTCATTATTTCTTTTATTCAGTTTTTTTAAGAGAAATCGTGAAATTATGAATTCACGAATTCACGATTTCAAAATTCAATTTTTCACTTTAAATGTAATGGAATATTAAAATCCTGAAATCATGAATTCGTGACCGTGAAATTTCACCACCGGTCTTTCGTATTCTACCAACGTCGTTTCAAAGATATATTCATGCGCGATACTGCTAAACATTCAATTATCACTTCTTCACGACAAATCCTTAATGAACATTTGTAAAATAAAGTAAAATACATTGACATATATTTATTTGTATAAGTTAAGCCTAAAACAAAATAACACTTGCACTTTGTACGACCTAATCACACGAAACCACGATTGTTCACAATTTCCACGCAGTAATTCTTCGGCGTAGACTGTACCTATAAAAGGGAGTAGTTTGGATTGTTCCGGAATTCAGCGAAGTAACATCGGGTGTACTTATACAAGCATATGTTAATATTTTCAAAAATGTTTATTCTCACAATCTCATTCGAGTAATCAAAATCACATAAAATTACATTATGATATAATGGCCCAGCACATGAAAAATCTTCGAATCATTGTTAATTGTTTGTTTCATTTTGAGAACTATTTGTACTGCGCAGCAGCAAATAAGCGTTAGTTCTTTGGCTGTTTTCCTCAAAATTTGATCAGTCTCTCCAGATGTTGTTATAACTAAAGCGGCTTACCGCAAAAAAACGAACTTGACATGATGTCAAGGCAACAATAAAATTCTTCGTATACATGTAATTATAAGTCTGCATTCAATTTGTTGAAAAGCTGCATATCATGTTTTTGGGTTTTTCTAACATCGTGTATCTGACGGTTTATTGTCACAACCAGAGAGATTGCTGTTTTCCTGCTTATCATCTGTATCAGGGACTTTACTGCAAAAAAGGAGATTGGTAATCGTTATCGTTATCCTCAGAATAATCGCAAAATAATAATAATTTTAATGATTGAAAATGTTTATTTGCTAACATCACTAATATACCATAATATTCATTCAATGATCAATTTTGTTATCACGAGTTTCTGTTCACTTTAAGAAGCAATCTATAAACGAAAGATTTAAATTTTTCATCATACTGATATATAATACTTATTACCGTACCTTGTATTTGGATTGACATCATTACTGTCTTGTATATCGTATATATTTTCTCCTAAGTAAGTCGAATTATCAAAATCTTTTCCTTAAAAAGATGGATAAAATAATAATAATTACATTCATGGAATTTATAGATAAATAATCAATTTGTTCCTAGAAATGTATCAATTCGTTCAATTGTAAAATTGTTTGTTTCAGTTGTATTTTAATTGCATAAAATTATTTGTTTAAAGACCCGTTAAGTCTCAGAAATGATGTCATTTTTTTCACAAAAGCTTTAAACTTTTAATATCTTGCTACAGTTTACAAAACTAAATACTGATTCGTCCTATAGATGTATTATCTTTGCTTATTTTCCTTTGTTGGTAACTGGTTTACATACAGTGAAAAAGTATTTTGTAAGGTCGCGACAATACTACTTTGTTTACATGTTGCCACCTTTATGACATATTACTGCACATTTAGCGCTATTTTCTTAGGCCTGTAGGCTGTTAACATGTAGCATCCACTAAATCGATTTTTAATCATTATCAAACACATGTTTGACGTTTCTAAAGAATTTCATCTACATGGATTTCTGAGGCATAAAGAGTCTTAAACATTAATCCTTACACACTTTAATCTTTGTAGGCTCGGCAAGTATTTGTGGTAAATAAATTACACGAAAAAATAAATATGCTAGGCAAAAAAGGTGACGCAATAAAACCTTTCCTGAATGTAATTACATTTCGGCTTGTAATTAAGAGAATCTACGAGATATCCATAAGACTTTAAGAAATGGTAACTAAGCTGTAAAATGCTAATCAGTGGATGGGAAAATATTTAAACGCAAGCTCAAAGTCAAAGTGGTTGCACATCAGATCAAAACTTTCTAAGTAGCGTTTGTATCATTGCTTAGTTTAATAAAATCGTATTATTGACACATATAAGTTCTATGATAAAACACAACGAACGTTTCGTGAAATAAGAGAAAGTAGATTTTATAGTTAAGCTGTAGCAGTTATTTTGAATTAACCGCCACGGTTTTATTACTTTTGCCACTGGTTTATTACTGTACTATTTATGTAAAGCGGTTGGTAATATACTCAATATACATGTTCTTTAGCAAGCTTAAATACATATTTAAACAGTATTCTTAATGCACTAAAATCTTTGTAGGCTCGCCAAGTATTTGTGGTGACAATTTATATGAAAAAAAAACAAAAAAACAAATATGTTAAGCAAAAAGGCTGACTCAATGAAAACGAGCAGAAATGAAGTTATATTTCGGCTTGTTATTAACATAATGTACGAGAATTGAAGTCTTTCAACAATGGATACAAAACTGTTACATTCAAATCAGCGGATACAAAAAAACTTCAGGCAAGTTCAAAGCTGCATATTATCTTTTTTGTGTGTCTTTCTAACCTTGTGTTTCTGACGGTTTATTGTCATTTTCCGAGTGATTGCTGTTTTCCTGCTTCCCGTGTGTATCACCAACTTCATCAGGTACCTTACTGCAAAAATAGAGATTAATAATCGTTATCGTTATCAACAAAATGGTCGCAAAATAATATCATTGAAAATGTTTATATGCTTACATCATTAACCTACCATGATATATATTTAAATTTGAATGATCATAGTTACTGTTAACTTTAAAGAGCAATCAATAAACGAAAGATTGAAACTTTTTATCATACTGATACTGATATAACACATATTACTGTACCTTGTATTTGGATTGACATCATTACTGTCTTGTATATCGTTATTTTCTTCTAAGAAAGACGCATTGTCAAAATCATTTCCTTCAAAAGATGGAGAAAATATTAATAATTACGGTCATGGAATTAATACATAAATATTCAATTTGTTCAAAGAAATGTATCAGTTCCTTAAGAAGATGGAGAAAATAATAATAACTACGGTCATCGAATTGAAAGATAAATATTTAATTTATTAATTAGTTCAATAGCACAGTTGTTCGTTTCAGTTGTATTTAAATTGCAATAAATTATTTGTTTAAAGACCCGTTAACAAAAACTTTAAACTTTTGATATTTGCTTCCGTTTACAAAAAAAATATCAATTCGTCCTAAAGATGTATTACCTATGCTTCTTTCCTTCGTTAATAATTGGGTTACTTATAGTGAATAAGTATTTGGTAAGGACGTCCAAATACTTCTTTGATTACATGTTGCTACATCAATCACATACTACTGCCCATTTAACGCTATTTTCTGATACTGGTTAACATCTAAGATACGCTTAATCAATTATTTGAACATTATTAAACACATCTTTGGCATTTCTAAAGAATTTCATATAAAATATTTTTGAGACATAATGTGTCTTTAAACAATATTCTTTAAGCACTATAATTTTTGTAGGCCTGGCAAGATTTTGTAATGAATAAATTATACGAAAAAAAAATCATGTTAGGCAAAAAAGGTGACGCAATAAAAACGAGCAGGAATGGAATTACATTTCAGCTTGTAATTAACAGAATTTACGAGAAATTCATTAGACTTTTAACAATGCGCTGTTACATGCTAATCAACGGTTGAAGATAATTTCACGCCAGTTCAAATTCGCAATTGTTGCACATCAGATAAGTATTATATAAGTAGCGTGTTCATCATGGTTTCGATTGATTTTTGTTGAAACATATATATATTATATATATATATATATATATATTTGTTAAAATTCAGCGAACATTTCTTGGAATAAGAGTTAAAATAGATATAAACAGAATCCCTAAAGAAAGCCCAACACGGCGAAATTGAAAATGTTGCAGGCTCGGTTTAATTGAGCCTGTTCATGGACGGTACTGGAAAGTGCAAGTTACCGTCCACGCCCATTGGCACCGGCTTAAGCAGAATTCAACATTAAACATGAACTGGTACAATTTGGAATTTTGAAACATCCGCAGATGTGTTATATGGCGGTCATCATGGAACCTTCAATGTGACAAGTAAGTGCCATTCCATGAAAAGCGGCATATGGTCCCCAAGTAAACAAATGCATGTGCCCTAAACGAGAAAACAATGGGCGGAACTTAATAAAATGGAATTTTGAAAGGGGATCAGAGGTTATGAAGTCTGCATATCACAGATAATACGTCAAAAGACAAATTTAAAAAGCAGGCCACATATCCTAAGGGTGATTATACAGTATTCAAGTAGGAATACTGGAACCACCCAAGTTGAAAAAGGTCAAATAGAAGAAACTAGAAATACCACATAACATGAATACACAACAATTATGTTGATAGTTAAGTTGTAGTAGTTATTTTGAATTAAACGTGGCGCTTTTATTTTCCTTTCACTGGTATATTAATGAAATACTTATGTAAAGCGATAATGTACCCGAATTACTCTAACAAGCTAAATTCATATTAATATTTTTAAATGTTATTCTCTGGTTTATATTATTTACTGCAAATAATAATAATCAGTAAAGAACGAACTTGAAATGAAGACATAGATGCAAAAACATTCTTCATGTATCATAATTAGTTTCCATTCAGTTTGTCGAAAAGCTGCATATTATGTTTTTGTGTGTCTTTCTAACCTTGTGTTTCTGACGGTTTATTGTCACTTTCCGATTGATTGCCGTTTTCCTGCTTCCCGTGTGTATCACCAACTTGATCAGGTACCTTACTGCAAAAATAGAGATTAATAATCGTTATCATAATCAACAGAATGATCGCAAAATAATATCATTGAAAATGTTTATTTGCTTCCATCACTAACGTACCATAATATTAATTTAAATTTCATTGATCATTTCTGTTACCATTAGTTTCTGTTAACTTTAAAGAGCAATCAATAAACGAAAGATTTAAACTTTTTATCATACTGATACTGATATAACACATATTACTGTACCTTGTATTTGGATTGACATCATTACTGTCTTGTATATCGTTATTTTCTTCTAAGAAAGACGCATTGTCAAAATCATTTCCTTCAAAAGATGGAGAAAATAATAATAATTACGGTCATGGAATTAATACATAAATATTCAATTTGTTCAAAGAAATGTATCAGTTCCTTAAGAAGATGGAGAAAAAAATAATAACTACGGTCATGGAATTGATAGATAGATATCAAATTCATCAATTCGTTCAATAGTATCAATTGTTCGTTTGAGATGTTTTTAAATTGCACACAATTATTTGTTTAAAGACCCGTTAAGCCTAAAAATTCCTCTAATTTTTATTTCACAAAAACTTTAAACTTTTGATAATTTGCTACCATTTACGAAAAAAAAAGATACTGATTCGTCCAATAGATGTCTTATCTTGGCTTCTTTTCCTTCGTTAATAATTGGTTTACTTATGGTGAATAAGTATTTTGTAAGGACGTTCAAATACTTCTTTGATTACATGTTGCTACATTAATCACATACTACTGCCCATTTAGCGCTATTTTCTGATACTGGTAAACATCTAAGATACTTTAAATCCATTATTTGAACATAATTAAACACATCTTTGACATTTCTAAAGAGTTTCATACAAATGACTTTTTGAGGCTAATGTGTTTTTAAACATTATTCTTTGCGCTCTATAATCTTTGTAGTTTCGCATGTATTTGGAATGAATAAATTGTAAGGAAAAAAAACATGTAAGGCATAAAAGGTGAGGCAATATAAACGAGCAGGAATCGAATTACATTTCGGCTTGTAATTAACACAATCTACGAGAAATCCATAAGCCATTTAACAATGCCCTGTTACATGCTTCTAATCGGGTGGAAAATAATTTCACGCCAGTTCAAATTCGCAATTGTTGCACATCAGATAAGTATCATATAAGTAGCGTGTTCATCATGGCTTAGTTTGATTAAATCGTATATTTGTTACAACACAGCGAACGTTTCTTGGAATAAGAGTAAGTAGATTTGATAGTTAAGCTGTAGTAGTTATTTTGAATTAAACGTCGCGCTTTTATTTTCCTTTCACTGGTATATTACTGAAATACTTATGTAAAGCGGTAATGTGCCCGAATAACTTTAACAAGCTTAAATTCATATTTATATTTTTAAATGTTATTCTCTGTTGTTTTTTTATTATTTGCTGCAAATAATAATAATCAGTAAAAAACGAACTTGAAATGAAGACTAAGATGCAATGAAATTCTTCATGTATCATTATTAGTTTCCATTCAATTTGTCGAAAAGCTGCATATTATGTTTTTGTGTGTCTTTCTAACCTTGTGTTTCTGACGGTTTATTGTCATTTTCCGAGTGATTGCTGTTTTCCTGCTTCCCGTGTGTATCATCAACTTGATCAGGTACCTTACTGCAAAAATAGAGATTAATAATCGTTATCGTTATCAACAGAGTGATCGCAAAATTTATTTCTTTGCTTCCATCACCTACCTCTGGACGGATATTCAGATATGAAATCTCGGGACGGATATTTAGATATGAACCACATATGACATATATTATAAATATTGGTAAATTTACCTTTTGTTGTCTTCCTTTTCTTTAAAACCTAGAAAAGAATAAATTACAATCAATGAAAGTTACAAAGTTACATTAGTATATTCTATTAAAATGACACTCAAAAGTTTATTAACGTTCATATTTTTTTTAAAAAAATGCCTTTAGAATAAAAAACAAACAAAATATCTGCACAAAATAATTCTGTAGCTTAAACCTTAAACGAGAGTTTTTACTCTTAATTATATATAAAGTGTACGTCTGAAAGCAACAGCATAGAAGAAAAATTTATCAGAAATGTTTAAGTTACAAGCTATTATTTGTTTCCCGTATATTTTGATACTATATTGTTTTTTTTTTTTCTCTTTTAGTCAGAATAAATCTACAGTAATTACTATGTATTACACAGTGATTGATACTCAGGTGGCAATGACGTAACAATCTCATCTGAATCCCTCTTGTCTTTATAAATCTTTTTACGGCCTACAACAAAGCACAGAAATTCTTGCAACAACATTTAAAATATATGTTTAGCGTTAAAGATATCTTAATCTTAGACTATTAAATTTTAGACTATTAAGCTAATACATGTATATTAATGAGCATACAGTGATCGAATTTCCATAATACACATGTAATGCAAATATCATTCTTATTGCATAGAGTAACAAATGTTATACATTTCATTGCATGATGTCCAACAATGCGTTTACAATCATTAGTGTCATATAAATGTTATTACAAAAAGAGGAAACAATTCAAAACTTACAGCAAAAGATACAAATCACACATCCTAAAACGAAAAGTAGGAGACCAAAAACTGCAGCAATAACAATAGGATAAATGTTATCGTCAGTGTTATCAGGTGTGCTCATTCTGTGATCATTTACTAAAATGAATTGTTTTAAACTAAATAAACACAATGTTTAAACACATAGCTATTATAGGCAAAGCAAAACAGAAGCATTTATGTTTAATATTTTAAACTTAAATAAAGTTATTATCTTTAACTGGGAATAACTTAATTTGAGTGTTATATATAAAACGCCACAATCAGTTCATAAAAAAAAAAGAAAATCATTTGACTTAGACTTCAGTGGTCATAAACTCATTACACTAACTGTGTCTGTATAAATGTTTGTAAAAATATACTGCACTGATAAATCTCAAGTTTGTGATATACATAGTATATAAATTATCAAAACAAAACTGTTGGCAGTCTATTATGTTTTGTTATCATTATCTGTTATCTTATTTCATCTAAAAGAACGATAGATTTAAAACGTAATTGTTTACAATAATTTAAATAATCATCATTTTTATATCAACTTAAACCGCTAAGATAGTTTTAAAGTGACAGTATGCCCATCCAATGGTATAACTGAGTGAACAAGTGAATGTCAAAATTACTTTTCATTTTACCATAATTCCTTTCAATATAAAAAAATTATTTCACATTAACAATAAACGACGCATGGATTCAAATGGAATTTTCGTAAATACCCGCTAGAATTTATCTGCAACGTTCATTTCGTTAAAAGAGTGGGGCAGTCTTTTTATATTATAGGCAGATTTAAATTTTACCCTAAACATTTTCCAATATGAACAGTTGGTCAATCACCATTTTAACAGTCAATCTTTTGAAATATATAGTCAGTTCAGCTTAACTTGACTATGAAAATATGAGCATAATGTCACTTTAACAGAAAATGTTTATTTCGGATAGAACACCATCTTGACTTTGTCTTTTTCACTGATTGGGTAGTTGTGCCAATGTTTGTTTTTGACATAACACAAGTTGATGTATCACTCACATATCAATTTTACTACGAAAAAATATATGGATATATGGGAATGTACGAAAACCCGTATATCATTTATATACCGGAAAAAAACCCGGTAAATTAAAAAAAAATCATTCGTATATTATTTAAATTCGTATCATTCTAATGCAAACGGTGATCCGTATAAAAGTTTTATACTGAACTTTTGTTGAACGCTACTCGTATTTTACTAAAATACGGAAATTTTATAACAAGTCCGCGTATTACTAATATAATTATGTATGATTGCTAATGCGGATTTTATATACGAATAGAATACATTTTGTTTGTCTTAAAATAAAAAGTCTGATCAGATTAAGATGAAAGAGTAAGGCTCTTTAAAAATGTTATATTTTACGGGTTTATAACCATGGCAAATCATTTGAAATGCTTGTTTCGCTTTTTCTCCATATACGTTCTGTTTAACGCCCGCAGACATTCATTTACACGATATCAGCATATTTTATGTTTGAAGTACACTTCTTTGAATTTAACAGTTTATTGTAAACTCAGAACCAAATAAGGAACAACTGCGATTGAAAGAAATGTTTTTAAACTGTGTTTATGGTGACTTTTTAAAAGTTAAGCAAAAATATGTTTATTTACTGGATTCAAGCGACATTCAACTGCTCTGATCAAACGCCCACTGAGCTATCGTTTCAAACATATCTGTTGCATACCGTTTAGATGATTAATTAAATTTTAACTTTGACGCTTGCATTTTAATTCAAAAATATTTCGCGTTATGATTTGTCACATGCTTAATGCTTTAATGCTTAGAAGTGAAGTTCTGGATATTGTCCTTGAAATAAAAACCATAATAGTCACAGTATATATTTAAAGTGTGAGTTATAATTAATCATAGTTTTGCAGAAAAAATATGTAAATATACATAAAAGTGTGTTGTCGCATTTTGTTCTTTGCGTCTAAGCTTTCGAATGAAATACAATTGCTGCACTAATTTTTTAAACGGTTACGTCAAAATGATGACTTAAAGATTTAATTCCTTTAATTTGCACATCGACAGCGTAGCTATTGAAAGACTTACGTCAATTTCTCTAATCTAATTTCAATTTCTGTTTCTTATGCTTCATTGAAATTATTAATCATTCTTGTTTTATTTTCTTTTTTTTTCTTCTTCTTTTACCCTTTGTTTTCTTTTTTATCAAACAAAGTCATTAAGATGTCTATATTTCCAAAGCATGTTTTATTGTGATTATTTACAATTTTTTTATTTTTATTTTCTGTTTGTTTGCTTTATATTTTCCAGCAAACATAAAAGTAGATTATTTGGCGCAGAGCGATCCTTGCGTACCAGGGTTGGTGTAATTGTAATCAGTAATCGTAATCGATTGTAATCAAATATTTTTTTCAAGTATTTTATAATCGAAGTCATTTTCGATAACATGTAATAAAATTGTGCCATAAATTGATAAACTTTAAACAAAACACAACAATAAGTGTTTACACGTATGTATAACATAAATGAAAAACATATTAAATGACATCATTCATTGTCAATGCATTTAATCGAATGAAATCATTATGTAAATTTATCATATTTTTTTGCCAAACTTGTCGAAAGTATTTCATTACACAACTCTATAGTGTTATCAAATATTAATCAATTACATAAAATGTAAACATGTAATTGATTAATGATCGATTACATGTGACTGTAGTTTTGTGATTCTAAAGTTGCGAGTCTTTCTATGCTTTCATACAATTTTGTTATTGTTTATAGAATAAAGTGAAGTATATCGCCAAATCAATGTTCTTGCTCAGGAAAATAGGATGTGATATAAGTTGTCATTTAATATAATTTTTTTCCGAAAGAAATAAATAATATTTTTTGACAATTTTCATAAACGAATCTGTCAAATAACAATATTGTCAGATTCTTTGCATCACATGAACATGAATCCCCATTATTTTTCATGATAACAGGTGCTTGACGAGATTAAGAAATACCTTAATACTACACGTGTGAAATAAATAAATGCGAAACGTCTTTAATACCAAGAAATTCTTGTGATAAAATTTAATTTCTTACATTGGTATAATCATAGATGAACTATTTCCTATAAATCGTGTTCAGAATATTCCGTATCATCTCGTCCCCTAGTCTCGAATGTTAGCCCGTCTCCATTTTAGTCAAACTCGTCCTGTGGTCAACGCCGTCCCATAGTCAACACGTCCCCTAACTTAATTCCACAGTAAAACTTATCAAACTATAATTACCTACTTCTCTATGAAGGAAATATCTTAAAGAAACTGTCTCCATATCTAATTCATGTTTATTTTTGCATATTACCTCAAACATAATCAGGCCTGTTTGTAAAAGCTCGACATATAAATTCATAACTATAACCTTCAAAATTATCAAATAGATAAAACTTACTTCGATTCATTCAATCTACCGATAACCAAACATGGTATGTTTAAGTTATGGTAAGAGTCGTAACAGTCTGATTATTACACGTCCCTCCACATACAAAAAAAAATGTGATCATCAGCAAGAAATGAAATTATCCAAACATTTGTATTGAAACCTTTCAAAAGTCATATTTTGGAAATACCTTTTCGTTTCTTGAATTTAAAAAAAATACATCTGTCAACACTTGTTTATTGTTTGTAACAGTTATCAAATATTTTTACTTTCATTTAAACATTTGTAAAATTCCAAGTAAATTAATCTAAATCGAATTTAGCACTTTAACCGAGCGTAAACTTTAAAAATTGCGGACATTCTGTCACTTTGGATTGCTTGATTAACCAATTACGCCTGGATGCGCGGATAAAATTGTTTAACGGCCTTGCATAATTTTTTACCGATAAACCTTCCTTGATACATTTATTCGACCAAACAAGAACAGCAACCTTTCTAATATATATTAAATTGACTTAGCTAAAATACATTATACTTAAATAAACCGATTTGTACAACTATAGAGTTATCAAATCATTATTGCACAAACATACTATTTTTCAATATGTCGATCATGTATTGAACGTAAAAGATTAAGTCAGCGCATGCAGCACTAAAATAACTTAAATAATCGATCTTTAGACAATAAGTATATATCAAGAAGGTTAACATAGATGTACCAACTGAATATTTAATAAACATGCATCGAGTAATTACCCTTAACTTCATATTTTCAAGAAAAAAAAGCATTAAATAAAAAATGCTTTCATTATAAGAAATAACATTATAATACATTTAATTTGTATTTAAAACTAATACTTAATATTATATATAATTTATATCATACCTTGTACCATATACGCATGCTTAGAAGTTAGAGTAATATCATCCAAAGGATACTCTTTATGATGTATTTTCACTTGAAACAGAACTTTTTGAGCCTCCTTTCCCCCTGCTTCAGTGTGGTTAAAACCAATTGTTAAAGATGCAAGTGCATCGCCGGCACACTGATTACATGAAGAGTTATTAGACTCGAAAACGAACCTTCCTTTGTCAATGTCATACTTCCTTTCAGACCCGTCCTTTAAATATAATCACACAAAATGTTGTAAATGTGATACGAAAATATTATGAACTTATTTATGTCACTTATTTACATATAATCTCGTTAACCACTTCATGATAGAATAGTTTATAGAAGTGTCGATTTCCACTGATTGCGCGCTTTTTGTATATTTTAACTCTCAGAAGAGCAATATAAGAATAACGTACTTTGACAAGAAATAAAAATAACTTACACTGACAATGTACCAGGTGTAATTTATCTTCGAATACTGAAAAACACATGCTGTGGTAAACGTTATTGTGCCGTTTGAGTGGTTAGAATTCGGTTCATTCAGTGAGACTGGTGTCGTTGAATCAAACTCTAAAAATATAAATGAAACACCATCCGAGTTAACAAGTTTCCATTTAAAGTAAATTGTACATGCTAATTCACACAAAAGTGTAAAATATTTAACAAAAAAAAGTAGAAATGCAAACAATACTCATAAACTAAGAATGTGTCTATAGGACACATGTGTCTCTAGTCAAAGTGTTGCATTAATAAATGTTTCATATGACATGCAAAAGTAACATTATGACTCAGTTATACTGTTAATTATTCAAGTATTTATACAGGCAATGTGTCAACCATCTATTAGTCATGCACAATCTACACACCAATTATGAAAACCTCAGATCAAAGTTTGCAAAAGTTATTGATCTAACTTTAAGTGGTCTATGACACTGTTACCAACACCTTTGATCTAAGAATCCTAAAATATGGTATTCCGCTGGCCATGACTAAAACCAAATCATAGTCTCTATAAATAGTCGGGTAGGCTTTTAGCTGCTATCAATGTCATGATGACCTTGTTTTTCCTTATGACATGAAGCTCAGTGATTTCTTCTTCTAAAGAAGATCAATGTCAACATTTAAAGACTGTAATTTTCTGCCATTAGTGAAACAAGCTTTATGTATTTCAGCCCAATGACAAACATTCAGATGTTATCTTAGGACTCTCCGCAAAAGTGTTCATTAGTTATTGATCATCTCTCACTCTCCCTTTAAATGGAAAAATACAACGGTGACATTTACCTTTGACATGTTGACCTCAAATCTAATTTCATAAACAGGCAATGAGCAATGTCCCTACAAAGGTATATGATTCATAGCTTATTCCTTTTCAGGGTAGCTTACCTGAAGGTGATGGTCTTGCCGATATCTGAATAGTGCTATCGCTTATGTCCCTGCATGAAAAATATAGGCAATCGCTATACCTATAGTTGATTATAGTCATCCGATAGGATGCTGAGTCAATAGAAAACATAAAGCCATTTATCGTTGGAAAACACTGCTGAAATGATTGAAAGCAGTTCACAAGTTTTGTACCGTTTGGATGAAACCAGGATATACCGTTTCCAACATATTGACACACGCATGTTACGTTTGCAGGTAATAATGGGTTAACAGTGCCACATGTCAGTTCAATATTGCCTGAAATTGTAAAAACAACTGATAAAAATATCAACAAATCTATAAAACAGAATGCACAACACATGGCTTATAATTGTCATAAAACAATACTAGTTGATCGAAAAAAAAAACACATTGTAAATGAATAACTTAGGAGGTATCTCTAAACAAAAAAGATAAATATTAATGCAACAAATGAATCAAACATTATATATAATAAAAAGATTTAATTTGCCGTTTTTTATCAGCTCAATTGAAATTTTGTAATTGAAATAAGCAATGGCTAATTTCGATTCATTGAAATTGATAACTTGATAAAGAATTGTTAACAACAAACACATTGACTGTTTACTTACCGTAAAATCCATGAATTATATGTAAGAAACACAGCAAGGACGGGCCTAATTTCATCCTTAGCCTAAGATAGAAAAAAGGCCAAAAACAGTTTGATAATCTAAACTAAGATAAAAGAGATATGATTTGTATTATGTTGTGTCAATCAATAAATAAGATAGATGCAAAGTAACAAAAGTTGTAAGGTTATAAGTTTATGGTATTACAGTATCCGCGGATATCTAAACACATGCACATTTAATGAAACTGCCATTTTATAAACATGTATTTTTCAAAATCATTGAATGGAATAAATAAATAAATTGCAATAATAATACATTTCTTCTGATATGGAAAGGTCAATAGATATATCCGTGTTCAATATGTCACATTATCATGTTAAAAGATGAAATTCTAATTCATATTCAATTCTAGTTCAGTCAGTGCGAGTGACGGGGACAGCAGCTTGCATTTACCACTAACGTCCACGAAAACGTGATAACTCAATTTGTACGTAGAATAAGGGATCATTATTCATAATGTAAGTCCATGGGAAAATCCATTCGTGAGTCTGACCCTCTATGAAAAATACCAACAAAAAAAAATAAAATAAACACAGGAACCTCCGTATAGGAGAGTGAATTCACTCGATTACGAAAGAATAAAATGACTCGGAATGCACTATCACATGAGCACTTACATTAATTAACCAAACAAAAGCATATTTCAGAGAAGATTGGTAAAGTAAAGACAATTAAGCGTCCGAGTAAATATGATTGATTAAAAAAATCATGAGAAGTGAATTTTTTTTTAAAGTTTTGCATAATCATATTTTTGCGCTTAAAGCAATTCTTACATCTAAAAATTGCGCCGAAATTTAAGGGTTTTTTCCGCTATGTATGACTTAATTCTAATGGCCATATTTTTTGAGTCAAACTCAGACAGAAAAACTGGAAACCAAGCCCCGGTTAAAATTTGGATATATATATTTTGTGTTTTTGGTTGTTTTCTATTGCTTCCCCAATAAAACCCAAAAGTGCTAAGTAGTAATCCGCTGAAATGTTGTTTGTTATTGTTGTGGTTGTTATGTATGTATGTGTGTGTGTGTGTGTGTGTGTGTGTGTGTGTGTGTGTGTGTGTGTGTGTGTGTGTGTGTGTGCGTGTGTTGGTGCGTGTGTGTGTGTGTGTTGGTGTGGGTGTTGGTGCGTGCGTGCGTGTGTGTGTGTGCGCGCGCGCGCGCGTGTTCCTGATGCATGGGGGTATGTGTGTGTGGGGGGTATGTGTGTGTGTTTTTTTTTAATATTTATTTTTTTCATATTGCAAAAGTATTTGTATTGTCAGTTTGAAGTTTTAAACAAGCAGATGTTACATCATTTCCTGCTTGTCTAATGATATCAACAAGGACATTAATGTCTGTTATTCAAAGAAATTTTTATATATTTCGATGTATGGTTACGATCTAAGTTCTATTTGCATGACTGCTGCTTTTAAAAAATCTTTTTGTTTTAAGAAAACCCATTACAACCAGTTCCATAATGTGTTAATTTTGAGACGTAACAGTAACAACCTATATTCTTATTAAGCCTCACTCACACTGATAATTTCACCGTAATATGAATATATTAGGTGTTGCAACAACATCATGCACACATGCAAGGCGATGTTAGATAATTATACCATGTGCTACAATACCAAATGTTCGTAAACATTCCCACTCTTTATTAAATTGCCGTCGCTGACGTCCGGTGACATCAGGTTGGCTTAATTAGTTTAAGTTGCAGAACATTACGTATTGAATAAACTAATATCCTAAAATCGTGTATCGAACTTGCATGCTTCCTTTTAAACAGAGATATCTATAGCGGTATGACACTTTCTGTTTCGTGGCATTCGGCTTCAAACCCGACAAAACAGCTCTTGAATATGTTCAAGGTTCTTCTCCCTGGAAGAAACTGGCCAGTTTTCTACTATCTGGCCGGTCTCGTATCACTTTCCTTAACATTCCATGCATTTTATAAAAGATAAATAAGCTTTATAACAAAGAAATAATATACAAACTTTCGTGACGACATTCCATCCAGATTTTGATCAACACCCTATATATTGTTCTGTAGTAGACATCCTAATGAAGGAAGTTTGTATTTTTCTTAATGTCTACATGTCCAACAGCACATTTGTAGTTTGTTTCAGATAACCAGGGTAAAACCTTATTGCACGTTGGACGCGCCTAACCGCCTCCGTGGTCGAGGGGTTAGAGTCGATGACTTCTAATCCAGTTACCTCTCTGGCGCGGTTTCGATCCCTGGGAGATGCTTTGGTAGTTTAGCGCAGAGAAAGGTAGTCTAGTACTGGTGTAACTCTCCAGGAACAATGGTAAGGAAACCACCCGCCTATATGACTGAAATACTGTTGGGAAAAGGCGTTACGTAAAATGTAACAAACAAACAAATGCCCTGTGACACAATACACCTCATGTTTAATTATTTAAGGACAATGTGTTTTGACCTTGTGTACACAATATCAATTTGAAGTTATATTCAGGAGCAATAGCAATAAACATATAAAATCCGAGTACTTTTGTTCAGGATAGTTATGAACGTAATAACTGGACAATATGACATAAAATGAATGAATAGTTTCATTACATTGCCAATAAAATACTGACTTACTTGATTTTTAATCATCAACACTGTTATACATTCCTTTTGTATAAACTGTGTATGCCAACTTTGAAATCTACATTTGAACAAGTTTAACAGTTTTTTTTCCAATTGTGAATCACACTGTATAAAGCACATAAAATACACACATTTTTATGACAGTATACTGACTGATAACACATTGTTTAAAGTGGACATAACTCTTTGAAAAGTATCTAGACGGCTCAGGATTGAATAAGTTGTTCCCCTTAAATGTTTACTTCATGTTAGGTGTTAACTATTTTACTTCAAAGAAAACAATACGGTTAGAAAATGATATGATGGTCATAAATACTATCACAAAGTTTTAAAACTTTCTATAATTAAAAAAAATATGAATTCTAGCATTGGTTTTATCATACAACAATAGAATTGTGTATAAGCGATTTAACACACTAATTTTTATATTTTGTCGTTTTGACTTGTTTAATATTCACATCTAAAATAGCATACCTTTGTTCATTCAATGACATCCGCGTTATTATTATTTGCGGGATATAGATAATATAAGCTCAAATCTGTCTGATTATGTTTTTTAGCTCACCTGACCACGAAGTGGTCAAGGAAAGGTATAGTGATGGGGCTATGTTCGGCGTCTGTTGACGTGCGTCGTCAACAATTGGGTTGTTATCAGTCGAACAGTCACAGTTTTGATTGGATCATCATCAAACTTTATTAGAATGTTTGTCTCAATGAAATACAGACCAAGTTCGAAAATGTGTTATCTCGGGTCAAAAAGTAGGTCACAGCAGCTAAAAATAAAAAAAGCTTGTTAATACTCTAGTGACTGTAGTTTTGATCAAAATGTTCTGAAAATTAGTCAGGAAGGTTGTTTTAATGATTATTTCTAGGTCAAGTTCGAAGATGGGTCATCTTCGGTCAAAAACTAGGTCACAGAAGGTAAAAATAGAAGGCTTGTTTACACTCTAGTGGCTGCAGTTTTGATCCAGATATTCTGGAAATTTGTCAGGAAGGTTGTTTTGATGATTTCTAGAACAGGTTCTAAGATGGGTCATCTCCGGTCAAAAACAAGGTCACAGGAGCTAAAAAAGGAAATATCTTGTTAACACTCTAGTGGCTGCAGATTTTATCCAAATACTCTAGAAATTTGTCAGTCTTGTTGTTTTGATGATTTCTAAGTCATGTTTGAAGATGGGTTATATTCGGTCAAAAACTAGGTCACAGGAGCTAAAAATATAAAAAGCTTGTTAACATTCTAGTGGCTGCAGTTTTGATCCAAATATTCTGGAAATTTGTCAAGAAGGTTGTTTTGATGATTTCTAGGTCAAGTTCGAAGAAGAGTCATCTCCGGTCAAAAGCTAGGTCACAGGAGCTAAAAATATAAAAATCTTATTCATTTCTAGTGCCTGCAGTTTTGATCCAAATATTCTGGAAATATGTCAGAAAAGTTATTTTGATGATTTCTAAGTCAAGTTTGAAAATGGGTTATGTCCGGTCAAAAACTAGGTCACAGGATCTAAAAATAGAAAAAGCTTGTTTACATTCTAGTGGCTGCAGTTTTGGTTCAAATATTTTGGAAACTTGTCAGGTAGGTTGTTTTGATGATTTTTAGGTCAAGTTCGATCAAAATCACAGGAGCTAAAAAAGAATTAGGCTTGTTAACACTCCTATGGCTGAAGTTTTAATCCAATGTCCTGGAAATCAGTCAGAAATGTTGTTTTTGATGATTTTTAGGTTAAGTTTGAATAAAGGTCATCTATGGTCAAAAACTAGGTCACATGAGCTTAAAATAGAAAAAAGGCTTGTAACACTCTAGTGACTTCAGTTTTGATCTAAATATTTTGAAAATTTGTGAAGAAGGTTGTTTCGATGATTTCTAGGTCAAGTTTGAAGATTGGTCAAGTCTGGTTAAAAACTATGTCACAGGAGCTTAAAAGAGAAAAATCTTGTTAACACAATTTAGTAGCTGCAGTTTTGATCAAGATATTCTGGAAATTTGTTAAGAAGGTTGTTCTGATGATTCCTAGGTCAAGTTTGAAGATGGGTCATGTCCGGTCAAAAACTAGGTCTCAGGAGCTAAAAAAAAGAAAAAGCTTGTTAACACTCTAGTGGCTGCAGTTTTGATCCAAATTTCGTGAAAATCGGTTAGGAAAGTTTTTTTTGATTATTTCTAGGTCAAGGTTAAATATAGGTTGTCTCCGGTCGAAAACTAGGTCACATTGCCCAAATATGGAAAACCCTTTTTAACACACTAGAGGTCACATTTTTGACTCAATTGTCATCAAACTTGGCCAGGATGCTTGTCTAAGACATTGCTTGAATCCGGTTGATAGGTCAGGGGAGCGATCCAGGGCCATCATGACCCTCTTGTTTATTTATTTGTGTGTTGTCAATCGTGTCGTTTCGGTTTGCGAAAAATATGTTATCTGTAATCCAGTTTATAAAGGAAGAAATATAAACAAGGAAATATATTAAACGATTAGGTACTACCTGCTGTGTCATAGAAAGAGTTTAACTGTATAACTGATATGAATTTTAACGCTCAAAGTTAAATAATACTATTGTTTTGAGTTAAATCCAGCTTAACTGATATGGATATATTTTTAAAAATTTTGACATATTGTGTGTTAAACACTGCATATGCAATAGAAGGTAATATACTTAAAACATTCCTTGAAATAAACTATAATCGTAATATTACTTGCATTCCACTATCTTCATAGTCATATATAATTACTTTAATTTAAAATGTGTTACATATGAAAGAAAATGGCATATTTGCGTTATTTGTTAAAGAGGAAACGATTTTATAATTAAAGATTACGGACCCTAATGGACAGTATCAAGAATGATAAAGAAACTTTTTTTTCCAAATATCTGATATTTAAGCAGGTAATTGCCAAATTTTAACGAGTTACTAAATCGTGGCCACGAGATAGCTAAGTCGTGGCCACGAGATACTATGTCGTGACCACGAGTTACTAAGTCGTAGCCACGAGATAGCTAAGTCGTGAATATCTCGTGGCCACGAGTTACTAAGTCGTGGCCACGAGATACTATGTCGTGGCCACGAGTTACTATGTCGTGGCCACGAGTTACTAAGTCGTGGCCACAAGATAGGTAAGTCGTTGCTACGAGATGAATAACCTATCAAATTACACCATTTTTGTGAATTTTCCTAATTAACTGGACATGCGCTATAGTACAAGAATGTCCCTTCTTCACCAGCCTGTAAAAGTGTCATTTATACAACTTATTAACTTGTCAATAATTTTACATTTAGCGTAACTGTGACCCTGATTTTTACCAAATGACCTCGAAATCATTAGATGTCATCTACTGATCAGGTGCAATGATCTTCCTGGGTTATATAAACCATGGCTTATCCCTTCTAAATTATTCTTAACCTTATAGACTATTAATGTATGATGGGCCTTGGAAGGTGATTTCTATTATGATCCTAAAGACAAGTTCAAAGTGAATATCTTCAGTATTTTCAAAGATTAATGTTGCATGAAAAAGTAAACGGTTTAAAAAAAAGTCATAATATATATAGTGTATTCCGATTGGTTAATTATCTCGTGGCCACGACTTAGCTACCTCGTGGCCACAACTTAGTAACTCGTGACCACAACATAGTATCTCGTGGCCACGACTTAGCTATCTCGTTGCCACGACTTAGTAACTCGAGGCCACGACATAGTATCTCGTGGCCACGACTTAGCTTTCTCGTGGCCACGACTTAGTAACTCGTGGCCACGACTTAGTAACTCGTGGCCACGACATAGTATCTCGTGGCCACGAGAAAATAAAAACACACACATGTCACCTTTGTGCCACCGCAGATTTTACTATGATGCTTATTTTATTTGTATAGCGTTTTGATCACAATATGTGTCAATTTTCAAATCGTCCAAAAATATCCATAATCTAACAAAAAACGTGCATCTATAAATTTAAACTTCTTTCGAAGTAAGAACTACATAGCAAGTTATCTAACAGTTGTCAGAAACTTATCTGTAAAATTAAAAACACAATTGAATGTGTTATTCATTTTTATCCCCAACCTTTTTACCCGATATTTACCGATTTATGAGGGTCCGTAATTCTTACAAGTATTTATGGAATGACTATCATGTTATTCAACCATATTCTTTATAATCGAAAACTAGTTTGAACATGTTTTGAGCTTTTTTGTACAAATAAGAACAAGTAGCAAGTATCGTCTTTGTTTGTAAGTGGTAAAAGCTCATGCCTTGAACATGCAAATATGCAATAAGATGCGGCATCGTATGTATTCCCCAACAAAGAATACTGGGATATTAATCTTGTAACAGCCCTATTTACAAAAAAAAATACAGATGAAAATCAATTTTTTATGTATCTGAAGGGCGGCATTTAGTAATTGCTTTGTCCTTTCAGTCGGTAATCGTGCAGGTGTTTCATCTCCAGAACAGCTGGGGGATTTCAGTGAAGCTTGACAGGATCGTTTATCACCATGCTTAGTTCTGCATAGTATCTTGATTTTCTGCTTTTTTGCACAGTAATGGTCCCTAAATGGTCATTTTTGAGTAAAATAAGCTTGTCCGTGCTTCCTATCCAAAACCGCTGGGAGATATCAGTAAAACGTTACAGGATTATTTGTCACCATGCCTATTTGTGCATAAAATCTTGATTTTCCGCTCGAATTTATTTTGGCGCAGATATGGCCCCTTAATGGTTATTCTCAGAGAAAAATTTACTTGTCCGCCTTTCATCTCCAAAATCGCCACGGGATTTCAGTGAAACTTTACAGGATTGTTTGTCACCATGCCTAATTATAGATAGTATCTTGATTATCCGCTTGTATTTATTTTGGCACAGTTATGGCCCCTTAATGATCTTTATGTAAGTAAAATAAGCTTGTCCGTGCTTCATCACCAAAACTGTTTTGGGATTTCAATGAAACTTCACAGGATTGTTTGTTGCCAAGCCCAGTTGTGCAACGTTACTGTTTTTTTTTCAGCTAATTAACTTTTTTCATCCTACAACTCAAAACCTCTTGGGAAATTTCAGTATACATTTTTTAAATTGTTTGCATGTTGTCATGATTTTCCAAGCCTAGTTGTGCACTGTGCCATGATTGTATGCATTTTGTTTTCGAACAGTGATGGACTTGATGATGATTTTTTAGTAAAATTTGTTTAAACTATTACTCCTACACTTCTAATGGAATTTCAATGTAATTTTAAGGAATCATATTTATCAAAGGCGGTCGGGCGTATATTACCGGTATATTGTGGATTATATGTCAAAGCTTCCTTTCGGGGGCACAAGTAACTTACCAGTGACAGCTCTTGTTTAACACTTATCTTTTTAAGCCCGAAATATTTATATTTGAAACAAAATCTCAAAAGAAATTCTACTATTTTTTCAAACAGGTTGAATTGTTGGTTTGTATAGAGTTAAACATATATTTACTTGTACTACATACATTTTAACTGTATGAATGCGTGTCACTTTTAAGAATAAGGACAGCATTGTTTCCAGGATGGGATTTCTGATCGTTTACTTAAGGCAAACAAAAGATAAAAGCCTAAATATTATCAAGTTTTTTGAAGAAATTTAGTGAACGAGTAGGTTTATAGATGGGAATAATGGACATCTTTTATTGACAATCAACTAAAAGTAAAATATCTTTGGAACACAAACTGTAATATAGTTATTCGAGTTTTAATTAAAGACGTTTTCGGTAGTTTTCTGTGCGCATCGTTATGCGCTTCCAAGAAAGATAATCACGGATAATTACTCTTCAAATGAAGGTCAAGTTGAATAGTATTCGGATAAGTGTTTAAATTTCGGCTATAAGCAAATAATGAGTAAATATTACAGATTAGATATTTCTAAATGTTCAAAACGAGATCGGTTCAAAAGAATAACAGGTCGTTTGGACAACATCACATAAAGGGTTTCTCCAAGCATTAGTACGACAGCATTGATGATAATTCTGCGCGCCTTACCCCACCCACTTGTGGTATAGTGACGAAAGTGCGTCGCGACTTGATTACTGGCAGACATCTGGGCAAAGAAGTTTAAAATGATATATTTTAAAAGTGTTGAATAAAAAAACTAAATTAATATCGAAGAAATGTTCCGAATTTCATTAATTTCTTTGTAAATTTCTGAATACTTGCTTACTGTTCGGGTATGTTAGTCGAGTGAAAAAAATAATATGGCCCTAGATATGTTTTAAAAAGATAATTATTTAGTATCATTTACTTAATATAACATCAAAAGAAAAAGAAATTTTTATTACAACATGTTTTTGTTGTATATTTGACAATACATTTAGTATAACACTGATATTTCTTAAGAAAGCGTGGTAATTTTGACAGTTAGCATATGCGGTAACCATGGAAACAGCCCGTTTACAAAAAACTAACACGTCAACATATATATTTTATTTCTATTTTTGAATCCACCATCAAATGTTACTTGATATATCAATTATGTAGAAAATTCTATGAAAGAAATTTCTTGATGGTTTTAATTTTTTACAGAATTCATGTTTATTTTTCACATTTTTTGTTTAGTTAAAAGCATGAAAACTTATTTTTTAAAGAAATATGTTCCAATTATCGTTTGTTTTATGCAGAACCCTAAGATAAAAGCAAGCTTTGTATAAAATTATGTTTATTGTGAGTGTAATAAGCTATTTTATACATTATTATAACACAGTTTGGCTATTTTGAAAATTTTGAGATCTACGGTTACCATGGAAACTGCCATTTTTCAAAAAATCCAACACGCCAACATATATTTTTCTTTTTCTTTTTGAATTTGTCATTAAATTTTACACAACATATAAAAAAATTAGAAAATCCTATGAAACACTTTTTTCAATATCTCTAATTATTCTCAGAATTCATGTTTATTTTTCTCATTTTTTATTCGGTTGAGGAACATGGAAAACTCATTTTTTAAAGAAATATGTTCAGATTATCATTTGTTTCATACAGAATCATTAGATAAGATTATCTTTGCATAAAACAATGCTCGTTGTGTGTTTTAAGCTATCTTATACATTTTCTATTCGTTATAACACAGTTAGGCTATTTTGACAGTTTTTAGATATACGGTTACCATGGAAACTGCCATTTTACAAGAAATCCAACACGTCAACATATATTTTTCTTTTTATTTTTAAATTTGTCATTAAATTTTACTCATCATACAAAAAATTTAGAAAATTCTATGAAAGGATTAATTTTTCATAAAACTGTAGAAAATGTCTTTAAGTAAACAGTATTTATCTTGTTTTGATAGATGTATATTTGAAATATGAAAATGAACAGTTTCTTCTTACAATTCCTTCTATTTTGAAATGCCAATACAATATATAATGTTTTCAAATTATTAGGTGAAGTATCATCTGGACCTTTCATACATCCGGACCAACACGACGAGATAGAAAACAGCACTGTCTCCTTCAGATGTATTACAAAGGACAAAACGTCTCTGATTATTTCATGGACGACAGAATCAAAGGCAAATATTTGTGGTTTTAGTCGAACATGTGACAATATCTTAACACAATCAAGAAACAGTAGTTACAATTGTAATTGTCTAAATTCTAATAACGACGAGCTCATTTTAGATCTCGAAATTCAGAATATAAGTAAGGAAGATCATAGTACCATGTGGATTTGTGAGGTAACTACAGGATCTTCAATTCTCACTAAGTCAGCATTGCTTTTAGTGAAAGGTGAGTGCAAAATATAAACATATTTTTGAAGAGTGTATGTGTTATTAGCATAATTATATGTTTTTGTTGTTGTTTTTCATCTTTATGTTCATAAAACAAGCTGATACGTGTGTCATCGAGCATGATATAAAAGTTGTTTCCCGTAACTGACTTGGAAATATTTGAAATATTATTATTTAAATATTTAACCCTAAATGATTAAGTGACAAACCTACAAATAATAAAGTGACAACCAGTATATCAATTGTAGAAAAAAAAGATTTTCAGTCAAAGCTCAAAATATCATTTACCGCCTGTGCGATTATTTTTTATGCATTTATTTGTTTGTGATGAAGTAAAATTGCTTGAAAAGTGCGATTTCTGTTGATAGTTTTCGTTATGAGTATGATCTATTTCTAAAACTGATAATCATAAAGGGAGCAAATGTTAGTATACATTTGCAAACTTAGATAAAGCTATTATTAGCTGGGGGTATTTAAGCAACCGATGTGGAAGTTATTTCTTTTCATGTCATTTTTCTTATTCATAATTATGGAATGAATCATTTCTTTGTGCCTTAATGAAAATTATGTTATTGTTTATTAATCGTATGTAGTATACTTTTAGCCGCCTGTATTAAAACAATCGATGTCGAAGTTACTTCTTATCATGACTTTTTTTTCTTAAATTTAATTATGGTACGAGTCATTTCTTAGTACCTTGAATAAAAACATTAAGTTTTTGTTTATTTATTAAAAATCATTTAATATAAACGCTTTTACTTTAAGATAATCATCAACATGAAGCATCATGCGGAAGGATTTACTTTCTGCAATGATTTTTAAACAATTCTAGAACAACTTAAATGACATGTAGTATTTTCAACCTTCTTGGTTAAAAATGTCATTATTTTTTCTCTTTTTATTTCAATGGCTTAGACATGTGTTATTACCGTTACTTATATTAACACTGTGTGTTTTGTTGTGATTTGCTTTTCTTTTATGTACATCTTTCATGTATAAATCAAAAAGTGATTATTGTCTTTCAGTGCCGGTCAAATCAGTCGAAATAATGCCAGCCGAAACAATTGTATACATCTCAGAAAATACAAGTTATCAGTTTACTTGCACCACGTCTGTAGGTCGTCCTGTTCCTAATATAAAGTGGATAGTTTTTGAAAAAACAGACGAGGCAAACTATTTGATTTTTGAGGGTTATCAGACTACTCCAAACAAAACTAGTGAAAGCGAAATGCTGTATGCAAACAGTACATTTCTGTACATGGTTAACAGAACTGTCAACGGTTGGAAAATAATCTGCTCAGTTGAAAAGACAGGAATACAAACAGAAGTTAATTCTAAAGCGATCCTTCTCAATATCACATGTAAGCTATCCAAGAAAATATTATTCATTTTAAGTACATTGTTTGATTTTTTAAGAAATAGAGGATATTTGATTAGTTCAGTTAAGATCGGAATATATTTCACCGAGTGAGCACCAAAAGGTATATCAATATGAATTTTTGGTGTATATTTCGATCTAAAACTAAATAAAACAAATTTCTTTTTATTACGAGGGTTGTTCAAAAAGTAATAGGACTGCAGCTCTACTGTTCACATTTTTTTAACATAATTTTATAAGAAACAAATATTGGAACATGTTCTCTATAAACAGTGAAAAAATCAATACAAAATTTTAACAAATAACAATTCTGTGAAATTTTCAAATGACAAGGGGTACGAAATCCGGCGCACGCTGACAATACAATAATTGACGTTCATGACGTCAATAACTAAATACAAAATATAACATGTGTCATCCATCTCTGAAAGCATTCTTCCTAGTGCTCTAGGTGTCTGAATCAAGTGACCATAATCAGGTCTCATATGTGGAGATAAAGCGAGAAAAAAATATCACAATTTCGTGCATCTCTCCAAGAAAAATGCCCGATAGCCGGCCGTTCTCCACTTTTCTCGAATATTTTGAGTAATTAGTCATAGACATAGGCTTAATTATACAGTCGAAATATTAATGTTTTTTTGCAAGTGACTAGGAAATTTTATAAAAAAAAATAAATAGAGTCTATAATGTTCATAATAAATAAAATAATATAAAGTCATATACCTAAATAAAATCTTGCGAGAATTGTATCAAGCTCGTTGGAAGATATTTTTTCAATAGGTCTGTTCTCATTTACACTGGCCGCCCATTCTTCAAATTCAAAGATTTTTTTTAATCACTTCTAGTTTTGTTTACTGTTGCCTTGACCTTGTTTTGTTCAACAAAAGTTTTTGTTTCACTAATGTCTACAGGTTTAAAACGTTGGTACTTAATGGCATCAGTATTTTCTGAATGGCACCACAGTTACCCAAAACATGCATATCCGAAACCTCAAACATCACATTTCCTTCGTCATCAAATAATTGATCCTCAAACAAACTTACGTCACTGCAAGCTTGCATGTCGATAATCCTGTCTAGATGCAGAATATTGCCTGCTATCAGATCCAGAATCCTACCGCATTCGTTCAATATTCTATTCCGGAGAAACGATGTCGTCTGACAAAACATTATCCTGTGTAAAAACCTGTCAGACCCGTACTTTATTCCGCGACATCTGGTTGTTTCATGTCTCGCAAAAGTCGTCGCAGATAGGGTCCCGATTAAAAAAAACACTCAGATTGTATCAACATTCAAAATGGCGGCGCTTTTTTTCTCTGGAAAGAAAGAACACGGGCTTTATGAAAAACTCGGCCATTATGAGATTTGACCAATCAAAATACCCGAATCTCATAATGGCCGAGCTATTTCATAAAATTCCGTGTTTTACCATAATGGCCGAGTATTATGTCATACTGCCGTAGTGAACGCCAGAACAACCCTGACTTTTAAGTCAAAACGCGCCTTATATCGTACAGTTAATTAATTAACTTCTATAAACTTCCGGAAATCATGAAATAATAGCATATATTTATATTCAAACAGGTTTGGATAATGATATACAAAGATAAAATAGACAACAAAGATTTTATACTGCATATATTATCGACCTACATGTTGCCCCTTTTGAGACATAAATAAAAAATGCTCCAACAATACTTTCACTTATATGTACTATTTCAGATCCTCCAGTGTCTCGGTTGATGATTAATGGACTATTTATGGAAAGCGTATATAAAGTTATAGAAAATAGTACTGGATCATTAAACTGCACAGTTGAAGGAGGCAATCCAGAACCGATTCTTTCTTGGAGTAAATGCTTGGGAGCCGACCAAAGTAGTTTTAAATTTAAAAATGATGCATTCATGGAAACATATTCAAACGTGTTAAAATGGAAAGCAATATATAACACAGATATGAAATGTACATGTTTTTGCACGCAGAAAGAGCAAAATCAGTCTTTGTCCATAAATGTGGACATCCTCTGTAAGTTAAATATTTGTGTAATACATCATTAACCTAACATTACTGTTACTTTTCGAAGTTGTATAATAACGAAATTCAGCTAAGAGAATTCAATAATAGTAAAGTATATGTATTGAAACAAATTTGAGTTATTATCGTAAATATGAAAAAATACATTTAATTAATAAATCAGTACTTCTGATCCCGGCTTGTTTATACACATGTAATCCTATTTACAGGTTTTGTAAAAATGCATGAAGTATACAATCATCTCATATGCATAAAAAACATTTTTTTTTCAAAAAGAATTTTTACTTGTATTACTTATTTGGGAGTTCAAATATTCCTTTCTTCCAGATCCCCCTTTTCCTCCATCAATATCATTCGACAATCAGGTCATCACTGAAGATATTTCGGTTATAATTAATACTTCGCTTCCCTTAAACTGTATCAGTGACAGTAGGCCAGCTTCGACATACAGATGGAAATTCAACGATGATTACCTTTCAGACAGTCAGCAATACGTTATACAATCAAATAAAGCAGACTACGGACATTACACATGTGTAGCAACAAATGTGATGGAACCAACAGATGGCAGTGAGAAAATAGCCTCTAATTCCAAATCTTTCGAACTACACGTTCTTTGTGCGTAGAATATTTCACATAACCATTACTTTACTAATCATTACGTTAAGTGATGAAAATGTACATAGTAATCATTGTCAGATTTATATATTATCACATTGTTGATAAAAAAGCATAATGAAAATTACTGTCTACATTTACCTCCCTATTTCTTTAACTGTGCTACGGCAAGCAACAAATATAGGGTATTAAATGTCAGACTGAAAGTAAATATGCCTTGTATATATTCTTTTGACTCATTTTCTTGTATAAGTATACAATATTTTAAAGCAAGTCTTAAGCTTAGTTTATGTTCCAAAGATCCACCAACAATCCATATGATGGAAGATCTGAGTATACTTGAAGGAGCGCCGTTAAACTTTACATGTCCAGTCATCCCGGGAAATCCATGTGACACGCAAATAGTATGGACAACAGCGGATAAAGACGTTGGAGAGCAGTGGCTATCTAAGTTTCTCGAGATATCAAATATATCAAGAAAGCATGATCAGAAATATACATGCACTGTCAACAATACCATGCTTCCAACATTTGGTGCAGAAAAGCATGGGAGAAACAGTAAAAGTTTCCATCTAAATGTTGAGTGTATGTAATACAGTTATTAAATTTAGTTATTCTTTTAGAATTTGCATGCTATAAGTAATTGGTTTCCGACTACAGGGATTCAAATTGAACAGTGTAGAGAGAGAGAGAGAGAAGAGGGAGAGAGGAAGGAAAGAGGGGTAGAGAGAGAAAGAGAGAGATCGATTTAAGATAATCATTTGCTAGCAAAAGCATAATAGTGTAATGTTTGTATCTACCTTAACGTTCAATTCACTAAAATTTTCTTTTTTTTCTATTTTCCCAATAGACTTGGCAACTATAACGGCATTTTATGTGGAAGGATATGAACAACATTTTAACATAACAGCCAATGAAGCAGACAGTCTTACTTTCATCTGTCAAGTTGAAAGTAAACCCGTGTCTACCACTTCAATTTATGTTCAAACTGGACAACCCTTAAGTGTTTCTGAATCGAATTACATTTCGTACAATATTCACTCTGCCATGTGTCAACATACCGAGGCGTATGTCTGTAGTGGACGGAATGAGCATAACAACAACCAAGTTTCAAATCGGACACTGTTCGTTTTCATAAATTGTAAGAATAAAAATTATTATTATAATTTAAATTTAAAATCAGACATGTGTTGATGAATTGATATACCTTTTTCACGTTTTCATTATTTAAAATTTTCGATTTGATTTTAATCGATTAGTTAAAGAAGATACATTGTACGTTGTTTAAAGAATAATATATCCCAAATTGTGATTTTATTGCGAAATAAAATCACTGTTTGGAGTTCGGATGGGAGAAATTATGTCACAAGGGCCTAGCCCGAGTGATAAACTGATCGACATCTGAGCGACAAACAGTGATTTTATCAAGCGATAAAATCACCAATGTGGATAAATTATTTCAATTCTAACACGACAACAACCAACAAATACTGCCGTACCTGATATTAATCTAAATTGCGCCTTTGTTTTCGTACTTTTATTCTCATTGGTAACATTACATGTTTTAATATAGAACGACCATGATTTTACTGCATAATGACACACACTATCGGTCCTTCTATGTTCAATAGGGAAACATTCGGGTCGTGTTTGAATATCTAATAACGGATGAAACTGTTAGAAATTAAACATTGATGGTGATTTGCAATATTACTACTAGATATGTTTTCAAGAGCTACTTATTTCAATTTTTAGATGGGTAGGTAAGTGTTTATCGGCAGAGTATATGTATGCACAACAAAATGTATTAAAATTGAAATACATTCTATTGATCATAACACAGGAAACAAATCTAAATATAACATATTTATACATTTCTATCTTTTCTTGCTAAGGTTCCCCAAGGATTGACCCTAAGTATCCTGTTAAGGAGAGTGTAGCTGTTTCATTGAATGAACCGGTTTTGCTCAGCTTATCAGCACTTGCATACCCTATACCAACGGACGTTTCTTGGCAAAAACATAATGGCTATGTATGGACAGATGTTATTGTGACGAACAGTATCACAATTCGTCGTTCACACTTAAATTATAGTCTAATTATTGATAGCATTCAAGAGGAAAACTTTGGAATGTATAAATTGACTATAGCAAACGAAAAAGGTTCATATGAACAAATATTCCATATCAACGCTGCGGGTACGTTTGACACTATTTTATGAAATAATGCAAAGTAAATCTTTATGTTCTCTATACCTATTGTTGTTTGCTAAGGGGTTAATAAAATTGCAAAATTTACTCAATCAGTTACTCTAAATACAACAGAGAAGCATTTTTTTGTCTTAAACGAAATATCAACATAGAAATGTCTGACTTAATGGCTCTACGACTGTCTTCGTTGCTTTTAAATATCATGTTTTTGGTGTTTTTGTTAGTAATGCATGCGCAATTTGGCAAGATGTGTTGAGAAATTCTTTTCATTTTAATGATATTGAAAGTGAACTCGTTTCTGTTTATCATTTGATACTTATTGTCTATACTGAAACTAAATTTAAACTTATAAAACTTAAAAATTGAGAATTCCTCGCTCAGGCAGAATGTGATTGACATGCGTTTTAAAATATTAAGAATGATATTGTTTCTTGATAAATATGTATCCTACCTTACAAACCATCGTAAGAATTTCATTGATTTGTAACCTAACCTTTCCTCTTAGGAATAGATCCAAGCGCAAAAAGCGAGAAAACTAACACTATGGTAATCGTGATTGGTAGTGTTTCTGGTATAATTGGAGTTGCCTTTATAATAACTATATTGGTGTGGATTTTTAAAAAGAGGTAATAATATAGCTATCGAAATCTAAATAAAAAGGTGATTCTGATAATTTCTCAGAAAATTGTTGTGATATTCGAAAAAGAAAATATATAAAAAAGATAAATGAAAAAATAAATAAATGAATATACAAATAAATAAAAGAAGAAAGATAGCAACAACAACTTGTCAACTGAAACAGAACCGAGTTATGATAGTCGACATAATTATAATAGGTACGGTTATTGACTTCAGATGCATTATGATCTATAACAACAATCGATAATCATCAAACTGTCTTGATATTTATGTAAATGATAAAAATATTCATGACATAAAGTTTTCCTGTATTCATGTTTACAGGCGTTCAAAGAAGGAACACAAAGGAATCAGAATTCCACCAAGGATAAGTTTTAAAGAGTCACTTGTGCGACATACAGCGCTTGAAATGGAACACTTGCAAGAAATAGACGATGCTCCTTTTGTATTGACTGAGCACACTGAATATTACAATTCAATCCAGAAAATAGAGAAAATAGATAAAATAAAGGTGTCAGAATTGTACCAATATGTTATCGGTAGAGATGAAGACGACTTTGCAATCGAGTATCAGGTAAAATACTTCTTTGATTATTATCGTTGGTCAAAGAGGCTAAATAATCTGAACTATGAGTGATATATTCGATTGCGCCCTTTTCATCTTCCGTTAGATTATTCCATGTTTTTGTTATAAGTCTGCCTAATACGTTTTAGATATTATTTATCTTTTGACTAGGAGCTAAGTATTTTTATATACGTTGTTTCAATTTGTTTCCCTAAAACATAATGATGTCTAAGAAATGAATATTATTGATCTGATTCTATTTCTCATGTTCGGACTTGAAAATAATTATCACGATTTATATTTTACTTAACAGAATATACCAACAGATCTTCAGAAACCATACAATTTTGCTACAAAACCTTGCAATTTAGCATTGAACAGATACAATGGAATATTCCCCTGTAAGCTTCAAGAAATATGTTTCAAGAAAGTTGTAAGAAGTGACTTATGTGCAAAGTGAAATTTGTGCCTATTTCACATGCTTCTTTTTTATTTTGCACTATTGTTGCTTAAACATTTATATATTATTTGGAAAAGGAATAGTGACAAATATTATCATAATGGCTTCTTTTTTTTGCACATGAAACTAGTTTCTGTAATAGTTTTAATGCTTTTAGTGTAGGTTATGTAATAAATATATGTTGCATCATTAACCAGCTTCTTTTCTAAACCATATTTTGTCCTTTTCAGATGATCACTCAAGAGTAAAGATTCCTGCTATTCCAGACTTTTTTATGAATGCCTGTTACATAGATGTAAGAAAATGTATTTCAATATGCATGCAAAAGTCGTGTTTTTTAATGTTTCTCAGATGTTTTTAACGAAATAATTCCAAGAGTATTCATTGTAAACCGTACATTATAACAAAAATTGTTTATTATTCATACACAATAACTCTATTAATGAATGTTTCTGACGTCTTTGTTGTAGGGCTTTGAGAGACAACATGCATACATAGCCTCATTAGGTGCGTTTATAGTCTCATCATTTAAGAGCATTCTTTTTTTTTACTTTTTATAGGTAGCATTGAACACTTATCAACAACAGTTTTAAGCTTATCATTATCAACATATGCTTACATCGAATATCTTTTACGAAGACATCTTTTACAATAATTATGACCTTGTTTATTGCTTGAATGATACAGAACTATGATGGGATAAAGTTTATATTTGTTTGAACAAAATGTCGTTACTTTGGTGTTAAGTTAAACAACATCACAAAAGTTAATACTGCACATATATTTTATGATATGTCAACATATTCTTGTTAAATCTCTTTCCAACGTTTATCATATTTTAGTGCAATTGACATGTATTATAATAAAGTATAAACTTAAATTTAAATTTTACATTTTATACAAGGTCCTACGGAAAAAACAACGAACCACTTCATCACATTTTGGCAAATGGTGTGGTATGAGAAATCAGATGTTATTGTAATGCTTACAAATCTTGTGGAACCATCGGTAATAAATAAACATCTGACTATTGTTTAAATTAATGATATATGACACCTTAATATATCTACTAATTAAGTGTGAAACACAAAATGGTAAAAACGTGTGTTAGAATTAATAAACGTTTTTGAATTGAAATATGTTTTGCTTATGTACGTGTCTAACTTGTTATAATGATTTCTTTCTATAATAACCATCTGATATGTACAACATTTACTATCATGTTCCTTTTTTTCCTTTTAAGGGAATGAAATGCGAGCAATATTGGCCAGAGGCAGGTGCAAAAGAAATATATGGGGATATTTGTGTGAACAGCAAAAGACTGGAAACGTTTGCAGAATATACTGTCCGTGAATTTGAAATCTCGAAAGTAAATTATGTTTCATAGGATTTTATTTTAAATTTGAATTCATTTCATTGTTTTAAAACACGTCATTCTTTAAAAACACGTCCATAAATATAATTTTTGACCGATAAAGTACACGTAACAGAAACACAAGACTGTTTAGAAATAATATCTGTGGACATGTGTTTATTCCTACTCTTGGCGTGTATCCCTTTAAATTGGAATAGAAGAGAATAAGTGATATATAGATTTTTCATTTAGGTATGTATCCTGCTTGAGGAAACACTAAAGCGATGTGTAAATTGACTTTAAATCGTATTTTTTTATCTAAATGAATAAAATGCCACTTTTATATATTTGAAATATATAGAAACAAGAAAAGCGCTGTGTTATACAGCTTCACTTTACTGCATGGCCAGACAAGACAGTTCCTGAAGATGTCACTAGTTTGATTGAATTCAGGCAGCGAGTAATTCAAACACCAACAGATTCAAGTGGACCTGTAATCGTACACTGCAGGTTTAATAATAGAATTTGTTATACCTTTTTATGAAATGATTTTATACCGTTTTGTCTCAAGAAACTTGCAATTAAGAGATTACGTTAAGTACCAGTTTTAAGCGCGTAAGTTAAGATATTTATCTAGTATTCATATTTGTTTTGCATATAACTGTGTCAGGTTACTGGTTTGGTTAAATCTACCATTTATATCAACAGGAAGTAAATTACATTTACAACGGTAAAATATAGGTCAAACATTCTTGTTCAAGATGAAATTCGCAAACCGTTTTGATTGCGTGAACTCAATTAGATATTACTGTTAATTATGAAAATTCACAATAAAGTTTCCAAATGTAAAACATTTTTTTTCATCGGTGCGTAAAACTCGATTATCTGGTAAATGAAATAGTTCTATTTTTTTTCCTTCTACGAGAGAGAGTTATTTGTTTTTGATTTCATTCATATAATCACAATTTTTTTACGCACAAAAATAATTTCAGAGACTTAATCATAGTAGTATTGTTATTCAATTAAATAGTAGTAAGAAAATAAATACATGTACAACTCACATTTCAAAACATAAAACATTGACTATTAAATGATGTATTTATAATACCTTTCAGTGCTGGTATTGGAAGGACTGGGACTTTTATAGCATTGGACCGACTTATAAGGGAAGGACAGAAAACTAATGAAATAAATGTATTTGAATGTGTACAGAATATGAGGCAGCAGAGAATTAAGATGGTGCAAACACTTGTAAGAAAGGGCTTGAAATATACAATGCTTTATATTAACATAAACGTATCTATATGTTTAATACAATAATATAAGACTGTATTATATACGTATTTACTGCTGAAATGAAACATTCATGTTACGAATACTTTAGAATATAATATTTTGTCGAAGATCCAGTGCTAATTTTTTCAAAACAAATAAAGATATGAGGATTTATAGTCATGTTATTTTTCAGGAGCAATATGTTTATATATATAAAGCACTGGTAACTGCACTGACCTTCGACTCTGAAGTGATTCCATTATCATCTTTGCACGAGTTCACAGAAGGAACAAGTAATAATGAGTACAGCAGATTGTTTCAGGTTTGGATAAACTTTCAATCAGTTAAAATATACCAAAACAACACATATTCTTTAATCTTAACTAGTTTCGACTGTTGTCTTCATCGGAATCTAAAATCTAAATCTAAACTTTCAAAGCTTTTCTAAAATTCATTTTGGACAATACTTTTGTCTCAGTACCATTTTTGTTTCGCCTGTTTCTTCTGGATCATTTACACCAATTTGATTGTGTTGAAAATTGAATTCTGCATAAGTTGGTGATGGGGAACGTGAGTGGTGTTTCAGGTTGATTTATGAACAGACCAAATTTATCCGAGTCTGCAATATTTTTTCTTGACCTATAATTGCCTATTTTTCAACGTCATAGGTCATGTGTGTCCTTTTCAAAGCACCGAGAATAACTCGGTCATCTGCGATATATGACAAAGAAATAAGACATGAGAGAGTTATAAGTTTCCTCTTAAGCAGTTATATGTTCGAAACATAATATAGGAACGTAAAAGGAAGCAGTAATAAAAAAGATGTCTTAAAGTACATGTCTCAATATAATTTTTAACATTATAAGCAACTAAATCAAACCGTTGAGGCAGTGAAGGAAGATGAGCAACTGGCAGTCAGAAGAAATGAAAATCAGACGAAAGAAAATCGAGTTGGTGCTGACATACCAGGTAAAGATAATTATTTGCTTTATACAGAATTTATTTAGTTCGATTGTGTAGGAAGCTATAGGCTTATAGACACACTTTCGAATCCGTTTCTGGGACCAACCAGCACTGAGCAATGAATGTAAAGTTTCTTACTCAAGGAAACAACGACGGGATTTGAACCCATGCGGCTAGCTATCATTAGATTACTAACCCGACGCGTTAACCAATCGGCCATTTCGCCACACATGATAATTATTTGACACGATAGCAGTATTTCTGTCATCATACACAATACGATTTGGCATCCGGAATATAAACGTATCACCTAAGGACATAACTATTTACAATATTCGCTTTAAAGATCAAATATATAATTCGATAAATCAAAAACAAAATATGTCCATCGAACTGTCAACGGAATTATTAAATTAATTTTATTAAACGTATTTATTGAATCACTCACAATCTGTTGATACGCGACTTTTACAGAAATATAACCGTTTATTATAAGGTACTTGCATATTTATGTTTGCCTACTGAAACATAATTTCTGGTGTTTTTCAGGAAAGATGTTTCGGGTTTATCTACGTTTACGCAGAAAGCAAAACGATTCTGATTATATAAATGCTGTTTTCATAAATGTAAGCGGTATTTACATCACTTTGTTATTTGGATGTATTTACCTAAATTAATTAAGCATTAACAGCACAACACAATTCCTTGTGCGTTTTTATTTGCCTAATGTGTATTAATATATCAATTAAAGAATACAACACATAAACAATATCTAACATTGAGGAAATATGTAAATGCGCATTTAAGGCTTTTCAAATGAATATGTTTGCTGCTACGAGTAAATACAGACCAACCGGTAGAACCAACCAAGCCTTGTTGTAATCAACTTCTCCAATTTCATCTTTATACTTTCAGAGCTTTACAAAACCAAACAATTTTATAATGGCCCAGTCGCCGCTACCTTTAACTGTTGAGGACTTTGTCTCTATGATTTATCAGGACGATTGCATATGCGTTGTCTCCTTGGATGATAGAAATGAATCGAGAATGGTAATTTGTTTTCATTTCATGAACATTGTATCTTTGCTATAAAAAGACTGTTGTTCATACTTAAGAAAGCTAGTTTTACATGAAAAGCTGTCGTAGAAAATATTTATGATATGGATACTTTTTGATGTTTCAGTCGGTTCGGCAATATGTTCCTGAAGTAAAACAAAAACTGACATTTGGAAGTTTCCGTGTTTCAAGCTCCTTACTTCAAACGGAACGATACTTTGTTTTGAAAAAGCTTACAATATCTTATGATGACAAGGTATGCATTTTAGTACACATTAATATTAAACATGAAATGATGTTAAGATACACAAAACATAATATAAACTGCTTTCTTATATACGATAAATAAAATTAGGTTGTTTTATTTATATATTGGGTTTTGAAGCGTTTATACCAACAGTAAGGATGATGAAATGATACAATTTGTTTTTTCTATTTGAAAGCCTAAATCTGGTGCAAAAATTGTATATCTCTACCAATACACACAATGGCTCGAAGAAAAGCGAATTCCAGAATGCACAGAAGACTTTGTACATTTTGTAAGCGAAGTTCAGCGAAAAGCAAGAGAACATGGACGCAAGAAATTTCATATCCTTGTTCATTGTCTGTAAGTTGATTTCTTGTTGTTTATATTATATTTAAACGTGAAAACGGCGTTGATTTCAACAAACGCGTTTGATGAACTCAATCCTAATACATCCATTCCGTTAATGATTTTAATGATATCATAAAAATCCAAGATGAGGTATAAATGTAGGCATTGCAAATAGTTTACATTAGTTTCATATTTAAATATACATGTTGTGTAACCATTATTTAATTATGATATTTAAGTACTTTGCATATAGTTTTGACTGATATATATGAATAAAATTTATCATTATGAAAACAATTACATATAAAATGTTTTTGTAGTATGGCAAACGAGAGAAGCGGTTTGTTCTGCGCGTTGGCAATTATTTTCGAGAAACTGAAGTTAGAAGGTCAGGTCAACATGATGAACACATTGAGGCATCTGCGAACGAGGAGACGAACAGCAATCCTATCAATGGTAATATTATTAATGATAATAACATGTTATTACCGTTTCTATTAAACATTTGAATACTTACACATTTTTAACCAACAGATTAAAGGTCATAAGGCTCTTCTACAGATTTGCTTGTGGAGGAAACTGTCTCTCTGTACATTATTAGCTTCCACACCTGAAAAAAGATCAAAGTCATAGGGGTTCGAACATTCAGCGATGAGAAGCAAGCAAGTGGTTGAAGTCAACTTCCTTAACCATTAGGCCACGGACGTCCCTCAGTAGTTAATCAATTTTGATTCAATAAAAAGAAGGCATGAAAAAAAAATCAAGATCCGCGCAATAATGCAAAATTGTGGATTATGAAGGCCCGGTTAAACTGAGAGACTGTGCACAATATGTCTAATGCTAATGAATTTTCTATTTGTTCATGTAATGTGTTAAACATGGTTTTGTTACCGATTTTAGGAGCAGCTCAGATTCTGTTTTGAAGCAGCAAGTATCTTTGCCGGACTCGAAAGGAACAAATAAAAACAAAGTGAACGAATTTTAAAAAGCAGTTAACATTCAATAAAATTATCAATAAAATATTTTGAATATGAAGTATATCTCAGTCTGTGTTTTCCAATCTATGTGATGAGCAATTTTATCAAACATATTCTTAATCTTAGCATAATATAACACAACATTAACTTAGAAACATCATAATTGTTATATATGCTTATTCATGTAAACACGATTGTATCACTGGATAGAGTACAAATAATATTTTGTTTAAATCAAGTAACCGCAAATAACACTAATGGAATAAAACTGTTTATTATCGTTAAAAGAACACATTGTGATGAAAAATATTATGATATTTAAAAGCAGAACAAGTTAACGTTCAAACGTGAAGCATGTCAATCACAATAAAGATTCACTGACTGTTATAAAGTGAACATGTATATATCTTAGTTTTTTGTTATATTTTTCAAAAGATGACATTGTATTTATAACGTTAACATTATTCGAAATAATTATATTAAATGAAGTGATTTTTCTTTTCAATATCCTTATTTGAAAGGTTTATTAAGTTATTTTTTCTTGAAACTTGATATGATGATATTCATACTTCAGTCATTAAATTGGCAATAAACCTGAAATGCATCACTTTCATTTATCAAATCCTATCATAGTTGGTTTTCTGATACAATTTCCAAACAATAACTCATTGACAATATACATGAATGCTTGTTGCTTCTTTTGGTTGTTTTTTTTTATTTTTATTTTTTTTGCTATTAGTACACTTGCACTGATTAAGTATTTTGTTATTTTGTTTGTGTTACCTATTATAAATCAAACAATACTTTATTATTTAGTCCATTTGGAATCATAGTATTTAATTTATGGATCCAAAAAGATTCTTTACATAACCGGTCCATGTTGTTGTCTATAATTTCTATAGGTAAAAATGAAAAATCTGACAATGAACACTTATTATCGTTTGATCCGAAATGGATCGCAACATGTGAAACTGGATTAACGTCACAATTTCTTATATCAAATCTATGTTTATTCATTCTGCATGATACATTTTGATTAGTCTGACCTACGTATTGCTTTTTACAGCCTTTACATGTAATGAGGTAAATTACATTACGCGTAGTACAATTAACATCATTGTGTAAATCAAAAGAACTACCTGTTATGCTGCTATTAAATTGGGAACCAACAATTATATTGTTACAATGTGAACATCTACTTCGTAAACATTGGCTAGATAAAAATGTGCGATCAAGTAAAGCACTTCTCATAAGATAATCTCGAATGTTTTTAGGACGTCTATATGCTAAAATAGGTTTGAACTTGTTATGTATATTTTTAACGCTTACCTTATCAGACAAAAGTAATAGATCCCAATATTTATCTAAGATTTCACCAATATTAGGCAGAGATGTATTAAAACATACAGTAAAAGGTATTATTGAACTAGTATTTTTAACGACAGGACTTAGAGCATCATTTTGGGACATGCCTTCAATTTTAGAAAACGCTTTCTCAATTATAGATTTAGGATAATTTCTATCAGAAAAATATCTATTTAACGTATCTAAAGACTGCTTAAAAGTACCGTCATCGGAGATGACACGTCTATAACGTTTAGCTTGACTAAACGGGATACCACGCTTACATGATAAAGGATGAGAGGATGTAAAATCTAAATACAAATGCATATTTGTAGGTTTGCAAAATATATCGGTAACAATTTTTCCTGTTCGTCTTTAGATACAGAAACATCAAGAAAAGGTACCGAACTTTTAGAAATATTGTAAGTGAATTTAATATTCGGGTGGAAACTATTTAAGGAATCTATAAAAAAGTTTAGCGTTTCCAAAGAATCATTCCAAATCATAAAAATATCATCTAGGAAACGTAACCAGACATCAGGTTTTACATAAGTAAAGTTAAGAAATTGCTCTTCTAGTCTACCCATGAATAATGAAGCATAAGAAGGTGCCATAGGGCTTCCCATTGCTGTGCCCATGGTTTGTAAATAACTCTGATCGTTAAACTCAAAGCAATTATTATGTAAAACAATATTTAACAATTTCCTTATATCATTAGCTTTGATGTTATTGTTTCCTTTATCTTTCTGTAAAAAATATATACAAGATTCAATACCTTCATTATGAGGGATATTTGTGTATAATGATGAAACATCAAGGGTAACTAGATAGGTGTCTTTGTTTAATTTAAGATTACGAACCTTATTTATAAAGTCGGTGGTATCCTTGATATAGGAAGGCAAACTTTGCATATAAGGATTTAAAATAAAGTCTAGGTATTTCGCTATGTTCTCAGTACTGGAGCTACATGCTGAAACAATGGGACGACCAGGGTATCCAAGAGGAAGTTTCTCATCATATGATTTATGCGTTTTCGGTAAAATGTAAAATTGAGGTGTACGAATAGTAGACGGGAACATGTCAAATTGTTTAGTAATGCTTACATTATTTTCCTGTATTTCATTTACACATTCTTCTATTTTTAACTTAGTCAAATTATGTTGTTCCTTTTCTACTTTTTTGTAATATCGCTCATCGTTCAGTTGTCGATTCACTTCGTCGATGTACTTCTGTTTGTCCATTATAACGATGGTATTGGATTTGTCTGCCTTTTTGATAATAATATTTGTATCACGAGATAGGTCTTTAAGCGACTGGAGTTCTTGTTTGGATATATTAGGACGAAACCGTTTTTGTTTAGAAGAGTGCATAATTTCATTACTTATAGCCTCAATATAAAAATCCAAATAAATGTCTCTCCCGCTAGGTGGGGTAAAGGTAGATGATGTTTTATTATAGAACGGCAAATTTTGATATTCTTCTTTTTGGTTATTATCATCGCTTTCGTTGTTATCATTTTTATACAAATCGTTGAAGTATTCTTTTAGTCTTAAACGTCTTGAAAAATGAAAAACTTCTTCCGCTAATCGAACCTTATCATGCGAATTATATCGTGGACAAAATCCTAACCCTTTTCCAAGCACTATCAGTTCAGTTTCTGACATTGGGCGTGAAATTATAGACAACAACATGGACCGGTTATGTAAAGAATCTTTTTGGATCCATAAATTAAATACTATGATTCCAAATGGACTAAATAATAAAGTATTGTTTGATTTATAATAGGTTACATGAATATTAATATGTTTGTCTATTATCTTATTTTTATTAACACTGTCTAATAGACATCTGTATCACTGTTGATCCATTTTAATTCATGTACCAGCTTTATTTATAGCATAGATATTTGTTTCTACATGTTATCATAGTTTTGCCGCTAAACGCCATAACGTTTTTCGCGCGTTTAACGCGTGTTCCGTTATGACGTCGCTTCCGGTAATTTTATTATGTTTTGCACTGATGAAGGCATATAGCCGAAACGTTTGCAATTAAATCAAATTACTAAATGTTCGTGTTTGTGTGGCTTGTCTGATTATGTTATTTTGTTTGGGAATCGACAAACTAGTTTGTTAACATTTTGCTACCTTTATTTAAATAATTTTCACGCTCAACACTTCTTATTTCAGCTGATAAGCATCACACATGTTCATAATGAGAACCTTGATATTTAATAGTGTGCAAATGAAACACACATTTTTTTTACCGTATTTTATCTCACATATCGATTGACATTCCAAACTGCATCAAATTTCTTTTTCATTATTCTTTCATTAATTGCATTTATAATTATTTATGCCTCAATTGTAAATATATGTATTTATCTTTGTGACTGTACTTCATACACTGCATATCATGGTATAAAATTGTCATAGATGTATTTCGTTTATATAACCAATTGCATGTTGTTATAATATCGTTTCAATATATATTTCTTGGAACCTCAAGAATCATTGTTAGTTACCATTTTTGTCATTTAAAAAAATACAAAGTAGGGAAATAAATGCATTTGTTTTGTTGCAAAAAAAGTTCGATTACTTTCATATGATATTTGTTTTTAACCATTGATCAATATTGACTTTATGATGTCGCAATGTCTTGTCTTATAATATGTTTCAAAATGTTTTATAGCAAATAGGGAAGGATAAGGTAGATGAATAATATGTGTACGTGAAACAATACATATACTTTCTACCTTTTCAAATGTTCACAAACTGTGCCTACTCATTTTATGTAAAACCACGAAATAACGAAGTTTCATGATAAATTATGGTTTTCATAATCATATTTTCACTTGACTTAAAGAGACCTCTTTATTTAAAGGCTGATATAAAATTAACTGTTCATGTATATATAACCATATTTTTTTCTATTCAGATTTATTTTTCAAACTGTAAATATCATGTTGTATCATACACCTGTTATTACTTGAGCTATACATTTCAGTTGTTAATATAAAGTCGAGATGATGAAAATAGCGTTGTTGTGTTTTCTGTCCAATCCTAGAATGTAATTTCGGCTAAATTCGCAGTTATCTATTAATAGTTAGGGTTAAATAAACTTAAATACAAATTAAAGGCTTTCATTTTAAAATTCCTTAAATCCCTTATAATGTGAATATTCCACTGAGCTGAATAAGATGTTTTGAACAGAAATAAAAAAAAAACCAAATGTAAACCATCCCGCCATTTGAAAGTGTTTTTTTTTGTGAATGAGGTTAGCTCTTGTCATTTCAATGGTAACACATTTTAGGAAAGGCATCTAATATATTTTAACAGAAAACACAACTTATGATCAAGTATACGTCTGTATCTGCCATTACTGCATGTTTAACAATCTCTTCCCTATATATATATTATATATATATATATATATATATATATATATATATATATATATATATATATATATATATATATATATATATATATATATATATATATATATATATATATATATATATATACTGCAGACGACAAAAAGAACCAGAGCTCTATATAAAGATAGTGAATGAAATTGTGCTTTGTTGTCGTTGACGCATTGAGATCAGGGAAAACTTAAGTGAGTTGATCTACAATGAAGTGTGACTCGATTGTAAAATTTGATAAAGACACATAGCGAAACAATAGTTCTGCCTCTGAAATTGGACTATACGGAACCTTAAAAGAAGCCTTATCCGAGTTTTGATTTTAATCTTAAAAACGTGTATTATCTGTGTATACTTTTGTTCAACAAACATGGTGTTATTCAAATACTTAAAATACTTATGGTTATTATTTTAAATTAATACAAAAATCAGTATTTTGACAAATAACACTTTCATTATAATACGAATAATTTATATTGGGACATTTTCATTATTGATTCGAAGATACAAATTTAATAAGATGTGTTCAAAAGGAGCAGATGTCCAATATTTGGGTTAGAGATATTATTATTTAATTTGTATTCCAGGTTACATAAATAATATATGCTTGGTAGCCCTAAAGTTGTGTTGTTAAGTTTATATTTTATGGGCTCTTAGATATACAAGGTCTGCATGACAATACACTTGACAAATCATTGAGTGCTCGTTACTGATATCGATATCTTAAATAGCACGAAAGTAGACAAGTGTAGATATTTAAATCAGGTGTCAGGTAGATTTTAGGTTATTTTATCATGTTATCAAGGACATCAATAAAATCTTGCATAACAACATGTTTGTCTATTTGTTTAGCCCAAGACAATTTTGATTTTTTTTCGCTCTATTGTAAAAAAGTATTCAAAACTCTGGTCTACATAGTTTAGTTGGTTACCGTAATGAACACTTTATATAATAAAGATAAACATACACACACAAAAGCCTCAACATGCTTCTGATCGTAAGATATTGTATAACCAGTACAATAATATAATGTTGAAAAATTTTACTAAATGACACTATACACGTATATGATAACTGGATTATTTGGCCTTGGCACTTTGATGTCTCTGACGCAATTAAAATCTGTCACGTAAATTGTATAAGCGCAACCTTGTCCTTTTGATATTTGACCAAACATAGAATATGAATAATATCACGAGATATAAGCAATGAGATTTTTATTTAAAAACACTTCATTGCATTTGAGGAAAATTTATGGAATAAATATAACGAAATTTAACTTTTTATAGCATTAAAACTTTATGTTCAATGAAACGTATTTAAGTATGCAGGCCAAGGTAGAATTTTTTCAATTGATTCGGCAAACAATCTTGACATACGACAGATATATTACTTTTTTCGTTAATAGAAACAACCTTTCCTTATTCTTTCTATGACCTGATATGACAAAATGACACTTGTATTACCTTGAACGGCGACAAGAAAATCTAAAGTATATTTGTTTCCTTTTTGAAGACTATAATAATTTATTGGAAAGAGTAACTTTATATAAGTTTCTGTTCATTTTCAAGTGCTTTGTTTAGTACTATAAAAATCTTATCATGATTATACGCCCTCTGTAGGGTCTCATACTGCGGAAAATATGTCAATTTTAGTTTCTTATTGTTTTCTACTATATTTGTTCGATTTAATCTATTTTCATAAACAATATTTCCTTAATAAATATATAAAAAACATTAGATTATAATAAGTTTCCTAAAGACAAGGAATTTAAACCTGTCTCTTAATTTCCTGTTAAATAATCGGTTTAGAATTAAAAAAAAACATAAAGTGAAAGTATGTTTTCATACTTTCAACGTATAATCGTAAAGGTTGGAACCCAGGCACCTAGTCTTGGCTTTCGACAATGGTAAAAGGGAGGTAACACTATTTAAAATGAGCGAAGAAATTTGAAATAATGTTCAAAGAGTCGTCCTCCTCATTGTGTTGCAATGCGCTTAACCGTGTTTCCCATTCTAGTGTAGGTCATGTTTTAATTTTAACTTCATTTTTGGTTTAAAATATGTTGTTTTTCGTTGTTTACTGCTGGTTTCCAGGAATAAAAACTAAAATAATTTTACATTTCTTATTACCTTATTTTGAACGACCATTTGATATCAAATCAAATAGCATATTTATATGAGCGTTATAACAAATTAATACTAAACACAAAACTATCTTCACATGTGTTTTCACATGAACTTTCGGTCAACGAGAGGAATATTGCAATAGTTGAAACATCACTTTGCCGTACATTGCAAGCCAATAATTTGCGTGCTAATCGTGAAATAATTGTATTATCACTACGTATTTTAATATCATTAACATAATGTTTAATTATAATACAAGTTAGCTGTATTTGAAATTATAACAAAACGTAACCTTAATGCTATCTTTACATACGAAAATCAAAACAAGGAAGAAAAATACCACTAGTCAAGTAAAGGAGAAGTACACATTCACGGAATTTGTAAATGATTGTATGGTATAAGTGCTATAGATTTTCAATTCAAACTGAATTAGTTTTAAAATGAATGCATATCAGGTGCATAGGGATTATGCCGTTTTGTTTTTCCTTTGTTTGTATTCTGGTAGGTACCGTTGCTGTATACCTCTATCGTTATATGTTAATTCAATTGTTACCTCTTACTGAACAGAAACAAAATATCAATTGCACATAAGAAACACAATTAACGTGTTTCATCTCAATAAATATATCTATGGTAATGCAAGTTTAATGTAAACTAAATAAAGTCATAACAATCTGATCGTAGATTTGCTCTGTCGAATTGATGTTCGTTGACATATTGATAGATTATAAACACGGTTTTAATTCGTTAATGCATTGATTACTGTTTCATGTCCAGGAATCTACACACAGACAGTTACATTAACACCCACGAAAGCAGACGTAATAGAGAATGAAAGCATTACTTTAACGTGTTCTTATAATGGAACAAAACAAGTATCAGATTCGAGATGGAGTTACTCTGCCATTTCGACAAATCCAGTTATTGTATTGATAAACGGTTCATGTCTGGCGGCTGGGTTTTTAAACAATACGGCGCTATATTCATGGACATGTTATGAAAACGACTCATTTTCGTTAACGATAAAGAAAGTTGAACGTAAAGATCACGGTGAAACTTGGAGCTGCAGGCAGGAAAACATGGAGAGTAACACAGTTGAAATATACGTGACAGGTAAATATAGTTGTTTGCACATGTATTTACCCTTTCCATTTTGCGCAAACACTGCTGTCATACTATTTTAAAGAATGAACGTTTTCAATTTACTTTACAGTACCATAGTCATCATAATGTAGCCTATTTGAATAATTTAATTAAGTGAAAATAATGTTATAAAAGATTGTTTTCTATCATCTTAACACACATAGTGCAACTTCTGAAAACCAAACACGTGCTGGACTAGTCAAACGTTTGGTTTTTGCATGTTTCCGGAAATAAGAAGTTCGGAACCAATAGAAACAAGCAGTCTTATGAGTCATCCGTTTTTTTTACAGACATGTTACAGATATA